>NC_058419.1:23295030-23394477 GCF_002201575.2 Neomonachus schauinslandi | reverse complement strand
TATATATATATATATATATATATATATATATATATATATATATATACCAAAAATAAGGTTAACTACTCTGAAGGGATAGAATATGACTTTAAAAATGAAAAATAAAAAGATTTTTTTAAAAAAGGGATTGATAAGATGTTGGTTGAAAAAGGGAAAAGAAAAATTATAAAAAGTAAAAGAAAAATAAAGTTACAAAAAAAATTAACTTTGAAAGACTAAAGAATCATGTGGAAAAAAAGCCATGAATTCTATGTGCAGTATTCCCCTAGTGCTGGAGTTCTGCCATCCTCATTGATTGGTAAACTTGGTCTTGGCTGGCTGTTCTTGCTGATTTTCTGGGGGAGGGACCTGTTGCCGTGGTTCCCAAATGTCTTTGCCGGAGGTGGAGTTGCCCCATCTTTGCCAGGTTTGCTCGGGTTTGCTCTCCATTGCCTTTTTTTCCCTGCAAGCTTTCTGAACAGCTTTGGAGGATGAAAGTGAAAACTGCAGCCTCCCAATCTCTGCCCTGGAGGAGCTGAGAACTCAGGATCCCACTCCTCAGTGAGCTCCTGAGAAAAGCAGTCAATCACTCCCGTCTCGCTGGTCTCCGGCCACACTCCGTGCTCACCCGGCTTGTGACCAAGTGTTTCTATCTCTGGCTAACAACCCCATGTGTAGTCTCCAAACCCAGTAGATCCCTGCAGTGCACTCCCATGTTGCTCCTCCCAGGGGAGGAAGGGGAGTCTCCCCAGATCTGCCGCTTGTTGAGTCCCTGCTGGAAGAGCAGTGGCCCAACTGTGCCATGGATCGTGGTTTATGGCAACCCCAAGCTGAGAGCCCTTTTCTCTGCTCCGTCTCTGCAGCTAGCTTCCCTGTTCTGATACCTGGGAGCTCTGCCGCACTTCCACACCCCTGGTCTTTCTGTGACCCTGAGGGTCCTGAGACCACACTCTCCCAGTGAGAGTTCCACCTCCTGCTTAGCCACTGGAGCGACGTCCCTCAGCAGATCCGACCTCTAAAATTTCCGATTTTGTGCTCTGCTGCTGTATCACTTGCCAGTAGTGGCTGAAGGAGGCCCCATCCCCCGCCATCTATCTTCCCAAATATCGCCTCAGATTCACTTCTCTGCATGTCCTACCTTCCAGAAAGTGGTCACTTTTCTGTTTAGAGAGTTGCTGCCATTCTTTTCTTTGATCTCCTGTTGAGTTCATAGGTGTTCAGAATGGTTTGATCCCTATCTAGCTGAATTCCTGGGACCAGACAAAATTTAGGTCTCCTACTCTTGTTCCTGGTAGGATGCTTTTCAACCTCCAAGTGTTTAAGTTCCTTCCAAATTTCTCTTGTGATTGAGTCCTAGTTTCAAAGCATTGTGGTCTGAAAACATACAGGGAATGATCCCAATCATTTGGTATTGGTTGAGACCTGACTTGTGACCCAGTATGTGATCTATTCTGAAGAAAGTCTCATATGCACTTGAGAAGAATGGGTATTCTGTTGCTTTAGGATGGAATGCTCTGTATACATCTGTGAAGTCCATCTGGTTCAGAGTGTCATTCAAAGTCCTTGTTTCCTTGTTGATCTTCTGCTTAGATGATCTGTCCATTGCTGTGAGTAGAGGATGTTGACGTCCCCTACTGTTATTATAATATTATCAATGTCTTTCTATAATTTGGTTATTAATTGGTTGATATAATTAGCTGCTCCCCTGTTGGGGGCATAAATATTTATAATTGTCATGTTTCTTGTTGGGTAGACATTTTAAGTATGATTTAGTGTCACTCTTCATCTCTTACTACAGTCTTTTGTTTAAAATCTAATTTGTCTGATATGAGGACTGCTACCCCAGCTTTCTTTTGAGGTGTATTAATATGATAAATTTTCTCTACCCCTTTACTTTCAGCCTGGAGGTATCTTTTGGTCGAAAGTGAATCTCTTGTAGACAGCATATGGATGCATCTTGCTTTTTTATCCAATCTGATACCCTGTGTCTTTTGATTAGAGCATTTAGCCCATTTACATTCAGAGTAACTATTGAAAGATATGAATTTCGTATCATTGTATTACCTGTAAAGTCCCTGTTTCTGTGGATTTTCTCTATTTTTGGTCTATGTTACTCTTGGGCTCTCTCTTTCCTTACAGGATCCCCTGAATATTTCTTGCAGGTCTAGCTTGGTGGTCATGTATTATTTCAGTTTCTTTGTCCTGGAAGCTCTTTATCACTCCTTCCATTCTGAATGACAGCCTAGCTGGATAAAGTATTCTTGGCTGCATGTTTCTTTCTCATTTAGTATCCTGAATATATCATGACAACCCTTTCTGGCTGACAGACCTCTGTGGATAGGTCTTATGTCAGCCTATTGTTCCTACCTCTGTAGATTAGGAACCTCTTGTCTCAAGCTGCTTTCAGGATTTTCTATCTTTGAAATTTGCAAGCTTCACTATTATATGGCGGATGTTGATCTATTTTTATTGATTTTGTGAGGTGTCCTCTCTATCTCTTGGACGTGAATGCCTGTTTCATTCCCCAGATTAAGGAAGTTCTCAGCTCTGATATGCTCAAATATACCTTCTGGCCCTCTCTCTCCTCTCCCTCTGGCACTCCAATAATTCTGATGTTTTGTTTTATGGCATCACTGATTTCTTCAAAGCCTCCCCTCCTGGTCTATTAGTTGTTTACTTTTCTTTTCCTCAGTTTCCTTCCTTTCCATTAACTTGTCTTCTATGTCACTTACTCTCTCTTCTGTCTGTTACCCAATGTAAGAACATCCAAATTAGACTGCATCTCAGTTAGAGCATTTTTAATTTCAGCCTGATTAGATCTCATTTCTGTACTAAAAGATTCTCTAGTGTCTTTTATGCTTTTTTCCAAGCCCAACCAGTAACTTTATAATTGTTATCTTGAATTCCATCTCTGACATTTTACTTATATTCATATTGATTAGATCTGTGACAGAGAGTATTACTTCTGATTCTTTATTTTGTTGTTAATTTCCCCTTCTAGTCATTTTGCCCAGAGAAGAATGGATGAATAAGTGAATGAAATAAAAAAAAATCAACCACAACCCAAGCAAAATACACACTAAAAAAATCCAAAGAGGTCAGAAACCAAAAAAGAAAAGAAAAGAAAAAGAAAAAGAATAAAAAGGGGGGGAGAAGAGGGAATATAATCTCACAAGGTGAACAAAACAGGGTGATCCACTTGGTCTTGAGTGTATTTTGTTCTGTTAGGAGACACTGAATCCCAAAATTGTAAAGAAAGCAAAACTTTATACACACACTCATACACATTTTATATATACAAAAATAAAATTGAGTAGATTGAAAGGAAGCCAAAAATGAAGCATCTATCTATAAAATGTAAATGTAAAAAAATGAAAGTTAAAAAAAAGCCTTAAAAACAAAGACTTGATAAAATAAAAAACTAGTTGAAAAGGGAAGAAAGAAAAAAGAAATGGAAAATTTTAAACTGAAAGAAATGAATCATGAGAAAAAACCCTCAAATTCTATATACTATTTTCTCCTAGCCCTGGAGTTTTACAGTCTTGTGGGGTCAGTAAACTTGCTGTGCACTTGTTCTTCCAGTTGTTCTTCTGTGGGAGGGGCCTGCTGCACTGCTTCTCAGGTGTCTTTTCCTGGGCAGATTTGTACCACCCCTTGCCAGGGGGTCATGCTCAGTGTAAGTTGGTCTTCTGTGTGGTTTTCCCCTGAAGACTTTCTGCACCTCTTTAGAGGATCAAAATAAAAATGGCTGTGCCCTGATTTCCAGCCCCAGAGCTGAAAGATCGAGATCCCCTCTCTTCAGTAAACCCTCAGGGATAAACAGTATTCACTTTTGTTGTGTGCCAAACTCTGCAAACTCCTGTGGTGCACACCCACACCAATCCTTCTGGGGGAAGGCAGATGGTTCCATGTTACTGCACTTTGTAGTACCCTGTTAATGAGAGGAGTCACCCGATGGAACCACAGCTCATGATTTATGGTGAGCCAAGCAGAGAGCCCCCTCCCAGGCTCACTGACTGTAACCAGTTTCCCCACTCTGATGCTTTGGAACTCTACTGGCTCAGGCACCCCCATTATTTTTGTGACTATGGGAATCCTGAGACTGCACTGTCCCACCTAGAATTCTGCCCCTTTTCACCACCTGAGCACATTTTAGGCAGGGTTGTCTCTCACTGGAGAAGATTTCTAAGGGTTCTAATTTTGCCCTCCAGGGCTATATCACTTTCCTATAGCTGGCTTACAGAGACTCCCTCCCACTGCCACCTCCAATATCTCCCTTCAGTTTCACTTCTCCATACCTCTTACTTTGCAAAAAGTGGTTATTTTTCTACTTGTAGAGTTCCTGATATTCTTTTCTTATATCTCAGGTTGAATTCGTGGGTGTTCAGAAGGATTTGATAATTATCTAGCTAAATTCAAGGGACCAGATGAAACGAGGTCCCCTACTCTTCTGCCATCTTGTCTTCCTCCTCTCAAATATGTGGAAATTAAACACACTCATGATCAACCAATAAGTCAAAGAAGGCATCAAAGGGGAAATTTTAAAAAATCTTAAATGAAAAGGGAAACAGAACATAACAGAATGTATGCGATGCAACAATAACAGTTCTAAGAGGGAAGATTATAGTGATAAACACTTGCTTTAAGGAAAAAAGAAACATCAAATAAACAGCTTAACTTTACACCACAAGTCACTAGACAAGGAAGAACACATTAAGCCCAAAGTTAGTAGAAGAAAGGAAATAACAAAGGTCAGAGCATAAATAAATAAAGACTAGAAAAACAATAGAACATATCAAGAAACCTAAGGGTTGTTGTTTTTTTAAAGATAAATAAAATAAAATAGAGAAACTGTTAGCTAGACTTGCCAAAAGAGAGAGAAAATGCAAACTATACATATATATATATATATATATATATATATATATAGAGAGAGAGAGAGAGAGAGAGAGAGAGAGAGACATTATTAACTGATACCACAGAAATATAAAAAATTATGAAATTACTATAAATAATTATATACCAACACCTTGGAAACTTGGAAGAAATGGGCAAATCCCTAGAAACATTCCACCTACAAAGACTGAATCATGAAGAAATAGAACATATTTTTTGGAGTTTTTATTAAGAAATAGAAAATCTTAACAGACCAATAATAAGTAAAAAAATTGAATTAATAATCAAAAACTTCCCAACAAGGAAAACCACAGAACCAAATGGCTTTATGGATGAATTCTACCAAAAATTTAAAGAATTAACACTAAGCCTTCTCAAATTCTTCCAAAAAACATAAAGAGGAAAGAACACTCCCCAGATCATTTTATGATGCCAGCACTAACCTTATACCACAGCCATATAAGGACACTACAAGAAAAAAAAAAAAAGTACACATTAACATCCCTGAAGAATATAGATGCAAAAGCCTTAATAACACCCTAGCAAACTGAATTCAAGCCTTAATAACACACTAACAAACTGAATTCAACAGTACATTGAAAGGATTGTATACCAGGATCATTTGGATTTATTCCTGAGATGCAAGAATGGCTAAATGTACACTAATCAATAAATGTGATACCCCACAGTAGCCAAAGGAAGGTATCAATCTTATGATCATCACACTAGATGCAGACAAAGAATTTGACAAAATACAATATCATTTCATGATAAAAATGCTGAACCAACTGGGTATAGAAGGAACACATCTCAACACAATAAAGGCCATATATGACAAGCCTACAGCTAATGTCATATTCAAGAATGAAAGACTGAAAACTTTTCCTTTAAGATCAGGAACAAGATTAGAGTGCTCCCTCTCACTATCTCTATTCAATAGTATTGGAATTCCTAACTAGAACAATTAGGCAAGAAAAATAAATAAAAGGCATCCAAATAGGAAAGGAAGAAGTAAAAATGTCAGTTTGCAGATGACATGATCTTATATATAAAAAATCCTAAAGTCTCCACCAAAAACTCTCAGGACTAATAAATGAATTCAGTAAAATTTCAGGATACAATATCAACATACAAAATCAGTGGCATTTCTATACACTACCACTGAATTATCTGAAAAAGAAATAGAACAATCCTGCTTATAACAGCAACAGCAATAAAAACCTTAGAAACAAATTTAACCAAGGGGTTGAAAGATTCATACACTGAAAACTGTAAGACATTTATTTATTTATTTTTAAATTTTTTTTTAACATTTTATTTATTTATTTGAGACAGAGAGAATGAGAGACAGAGAGCATGAGAGGGAGGAGGGTCAGAGGGAGAAGCAGACTCCCTGCCGAGCAGGGAGCCTGATGTGGGACTCGATCCCGGGACTCCAGGATCATGACCTGAGCCGAAGGCAGTCGCTTAACCAACTGAGCCACCCAGGCGCCCTATTTTTAAAATATTTTTTATTTATTTTTTGACAGAAAGAGAGACAGCAAGAGAGGGAACACAAGCAGGGGGAGTGGGAGAGGGAGAAGCAGGCTTCCCACTGAGCAGGGAGCCCAATGCGGGGCTCGATCCCAGGACCCTGGGATCATGACCTGAGCCAAAGGCAGACACTTAACGACTGAGCCACCCAGGAGCCCCAACTAATAGACATTTATAAAAGAACTCTAAGAAGACACAAAATAAATTGTAAGATCTCATGTTCATCAGAAGAGTTAATATTATAAAAAATGTATATGCTACCAAAGTTATCTATAGATCCAATGCAACCCCTATCAAAACTCCAATGTCATTTTCCACAAACATAGAAAAAAAAACAATTCTAAGATTCATATGGAGCAAGGAAAGAACATCAATGGACAAGGCAATTCTGAGAAAGAAGAACAAAGCTGGAAGCATTACACTTTCTGATTTCAAACTACATTGCAAAGCTATAATGATCAAAAGAGTATGGCATAGGCATCAAATAGACAGAGATCAATGGAACAGAATCAAGAGCCTAGAAGTAAACATAAGCATATATTGTTAATATTTAACACATGAGCCAAAAATATTCAATGGGGAAAGGATAATCTCTCCAATAAATGATACTGTGAAAACTGGATATTCACATCCAAAATAATGAAATTGGTTTCCTATGTTCCACCTCTCACAAAAATTAAACCAAAATGGATTTGAGACCTATAAGACCTAAACCTGTAAATTTCCTATAAGAAAACATAGGGAAAGAGCCTACTTGAGACTAAAAAGCTTCTACACAACAAAAGAAATAAACAACAAAATGAAAAGTCAACCAATGAAATGGGTGAAAAAATTTTCATCCTGTATGTCTGATAAGGTGTTCAATTAAAAAAAAGTGGGCAAATGACCTGAATAGACATTTTTGCAAAGAAGACACACAAATTGTATGAAAAGATTTTCAAATCATTAATCACCATGGAAATGCAAATTAAAACTACAAATATTAGGATTATTTGTTCCACTTCTATGAAAAATACTATTGGTATTTTGATAGGAATTGCATTGGATTTGTAGATTGCTTTGGGTAGTATGGGCAAAATACAATATCTGTTCATGATAAAAATGCTCAACAGAGTGAAGTTAGAGGGAACATACCTCAACATAATTCAGGTTTTATATGAAAAACTCAGACTTCAAGATATACTACAAAGCTCTAGCACTCAAAACAATATGGTACTGACCATAAATAGACACATAGATCAATGGAAAGGGATGGAGAACCCAGAAATACCCCACACCTATATGGTCAATTAATCTATGACAAACGAGGCAAAAACATGCAAAGGGCAAAGGACAGTCTCTTTAATAAATGATGCAGGGAAAATGGGACATCTACATTCAAAAGAATGAAACTGACCAATTTCTTATGTCATACACAAAAATAAACTTAAAATGGACTAAAGATCTAAATTGAGACCTGAAACGATAAAATTCCTAAAAGAAAATATAGGCAATAATTTGTGGGACATCAGTCCTAGCAACATATTTAAAGATATGTCTCTTAAGGCAAGAGAAACAAAAGCAAAAATAAACTAGTGGGACTACACCAAAATAAAAAGCTTTTGCACAGTGAAAGAAACCATTAACAAAATGAAAAGACAACCTACTAAATGGGAGAAGATATTTGCAAATACTATATCCAATAAAGGGTTAATGACCAAAATATAAAAAGATAAATATAAAACTCAACACCAAAAAATGCAAATAACCAAATTAAAAATGGGTAGAGGACCTGAATAAACATTTTTCCAAAGAAGATATTACAGATGGCCAACAGACACATGAAAAGATGCTCAGCGTCACTAATCATCAGGAAAATGTAAATCACAACTGCAATAAAATATCATCTCACACCAGTCAGAATGGCTAGAATCAATCAAATATGAAATAATAAATGTTGGTAAGCATGGGGAGAATAGGGAACCCTCATACACTGTTGGTGGGAATTTAAATTGGTACAGCCACTGTGGAAAACCATATGGAAGTTCCTCAAAAAATTAAAAAAATAGAACTGCCATATGATCTAGTAATTCCACTGCTGGGCATTTATCCAAAGAATACAAAAACGCTAATTCAAAAAATAAATGCACCATTATGTTGATTGTAGCATTATTTATAATTGCCAACATATGCAAGCACCCAAATGATCATCAGTAGATGAGTGGATAAGTGGATAAAGAAGATGTGATAGAGGGGGGAAAAGATGGCAGAGGAGTAAGGGAACTATCCAACCAGTCCCTGGAGTTGAGCTGGATATCTACCAGACCACTCTGAACACCCACAAAATCAGGCTGATGTAAGAAGATAGATCTGGATCTCTACAAACAGAATATCTCAGGCAGTTGGTTTAGAGGTCTGAAGTGGGGAGCCATGATTCTGCAGGCAGATATCAGAGGATAAATGGCAGGGGGAGGGAGTCTGGCTGATGGGATCATACACCACTGGTGAGATATAGCCTCTTGCGCTGGGGACGGGGCACAGACTTGCAAACTGGTAGCTGTGGGGAAAGGACTTTAGGGCAGCCCATGGACAGAAACCCTGAGGGGAGGGGCTGTGAGTGCAAACCAGGGGCGGCTGGTGGTTTTAGAAGCAAAAACGGCAGAGACATGTCCCGACCTGGAGGTGAGGACTGGAAGCGCTGCAGGGGGACGCACAACCCAGGATGCTGCAGTTTATAGCAGCACGGACAGAAACGGAGATAGTGTTGTCTGGAGAGCTCACTAAAGAACAGACTGTAATCTCTCTGTTCTGAGGCAGAGGGTGGGAAATGGTCTCTTCTGCTCTGCCTCTCGGAAAAGATGCGGAAAGCCACCAGGAAAAGCTGCCAGAGAACAAAAGCCCCCCAAAATTAGTTCCTACTGAGCCCATCATCCTCCACAGGGGGAAGGGCAACTCTGCCCAAACAGGGTTGCCTGAGTAACAGTGCGGCAGGCCCCTCCCCCAGAAGACAGGCTGGGAAAACAAGAGGCCAGCAACCCTAATGTCCTTAGAAAACAGGAGCATCTTGCTTGAGTTGTGGTCAATAATTTGGACTCTATACATTCCCTCAACCACCCCTCAACAGAATGACTAGGAGGAAGAACCCCCAAAATAGGAAAGACTCAGAGATTATGACTTATGCTGCAGATTTACTAATGGGTTCAGATATAACCAAGATGTCGGAGATGGAATTAAGGGTAGCAATTGTGAAGACAATAGCTAGAATGGAGAAATCAATTAATGGCAACATAGAGTCTCTAAGGGCAGAAATGAAAGCTGAATTGGCAGAACTTAAAAATGCTATCAGTGAGATCCAATCTAATCTAGATACTCTAACAGCTAGGGTAAGCAAGGCAGAAGAACGAATTAGTGACATGGAAGACCATTTAATAGATAAAAAGGGAAAAGAGGAGGCCAGGGAAAAACAACTCAGAATCCAAGAAAATAGAATCAGAGAAATAAGGGACACCATAAAACGGTCCAATGTAAGAATTATTGGAATCCCTGAGGGGGTGGAGAGAGAGGAATAGAAGATATATTTGAGCAAATCATAGCTGAGAACTTCCCTAATCTGGGGAATGAAACAAACATTCCTGTCCTAGAGGCAGAGAGGACCCCTCCCATGATCAAGGAAAACAGGCCAACACCCTGGCATGTAATAGTAAAACTCGCAAATCTTAGAACCAAGGAAACCATCTTAAGGGCAGTTAGGGGGAAGAGACTCCTTATGTACAAGGGAGGAACATCAGAATAACGTCAGGCCTATCCACAGAGACCTGGCAAGCCAGAAAGGCCTGCAAGACATATTCAGGGTACTAAATGAGAAGAACATGCAGCCAAGAATGCTTTATCCAGCAAGACTTTCATTTAGAATGGATGGAGAGATGCAGAGCTTCCAAGACCAGCAGAAAATGAAAGAATATGTGACCACTAAGCCAGGCCTGCAAGATATATTAAGGGAGGTTCTATAAAAGAAGAAAGACCCCAAGAGTGATCTACAACAGAAATTTACAGGGACAATCTATAAAAACAACAACTTCACAGGCAACATGATGACAATAAATTAATATCTTTCAATAATCACTCTCAATGTGAACGGCCTAAATGCTCCCATAAAACACCATAGGGTTGAATATTGGATAAAAAGACAGGACCTATCCATATGCTGTCTACAAGAGACTCATTTTGAACCTAAAGATACATCCAGACTGAAAGTGAAGGGATGGAGATCCATATTCCATGCCAATGGACCTCAAAAGAAAGCTGCGGTAGCAACACTTATACCAGACAAATTAGATTTTAAACTAAAGACTCTAGTTAGAGACACAGAAGGATACTATATCATTCTTAAAGGGTCTATCCAACAAGAAGATCTAACAATTGTAAATATCTATGCCTCCAACATGGGAGCAGCCATCTACATAATCAACTGTCAACCAAAATATAAAGTCATATTGATAACAATATGTTAATTGTAGGAGATCTCAATACTCCACTCTCAGCAATGGACAGATCTTCTAAGCAGAAAATCAACAAAGAAACAAGAGTTTTGAATGACACACTGGACCAGATGGACCTCATAGATATATACAGAACATTCCACCCTAAAACAACAGAATATTCATTCTTCTTGAGCGCACATGAAACTTTCTCCAGAATAGACCACATACTGGGTCACAAATCAGGTCTCAACTGATACCAAAAGATTGAGATTATTCCCTGCAAATTCTCAGACCATAATGCTTTAAAACTGGAACTCAATCACAAGAAAAAATTTGGCAGAAATTCAAACACTTGGAAGCTAAAGACCACTCTGCTGAAGAATGTTTGGGTCAACTAGGAAATCAAAGAACTTAAACAATTCATGGAAACCAATGAGAATGAAAACACGTCAGTCCAAAACCTATGGGATACTGCAAAGGCAGTCCTAAGGGGGAAATACATAGCTATCCAAGGCTCACTCAAAAAAAATAGAAAAATCCCGAATTCACCAACTAACTCTACACCTTAAAGAACTAGAGAAAAAGCAACAAACAATGCCTAAGCCATGCATTAGAAGAGAAATAATTAAGATTAGAGCAGAGAAAAGAGGACCCAAAGAATTGGAATCCTCAATAATTTAATTGCTTTGAAGTATAGCTACAGTTTTTTTGCATTTCTGTTTTGAAAGTTTAACAGATGACTATATCTAGGCATTTTATTATGCTTTGAACTTTAGTTTGCCTGCAATTTCTTGTGTAGATTTGAAAATTGTATACCAATGTGTTTTCTGTAGACTCTAAGATACATTGCACTTTGTTTAGAAAAGAAATTTGAAAATAAAAATATATATTGTAAAGAAGGGATACCAAGAATTTTAGATAACTCCTTGAAAAAGATGGCTTATGTCATCAGTAAAGTACCCTTATATTATGAGGATGTAATGTGTGCTTTATTGAATTAGAAAGTTAGTGACCTTTATTCACATGGACAGATATTGTCCTGTTAATTTATAAGGAGTTTTGGGGGGGGTTGGGAGGGGAGGTGGAACTGGGTGAGTAGAAGTTGGTTAAAACATTCACTTTTGTTAACAGTATTTCTATTACATTTTGTTGTATAGTGGATGATATACAGAATGGTAAAACAAAAGTAAATGGTTTAAAATATATAGTGAAAAATGGCACTATCTTCCCATTTAACATTTTTCTCTTGGGTATTGATTTCTGACATCAAAACTTGGACCCTTGGAAAACAAGAATTTTCTTTTAATAAAAAAACTTTGTGATTTACAAAAAAAAAAAAAAAGATTAGAGCAGAGAACAATGAATTGGAACCCAGAAACACAGTAGATCAGATCAAAGAAACTAGAAGCTGGTTCTTTGAAAGAATTAATAAGATCGATAAACCACTGGCCAGATCTATCCAAAAGAAAAGAGGAAGGACACAAATTAATAAAATTATGAATGAAAGGGAAGAGATCATGACTAACACCAAGGAAATAGGAAAAATTATTAGAAATTATTATCAACAACTATATGCCAATAAAGTGAGCAATCTGGACGAAATGGAGGCCTTCCTGGAAACCTATAAACTCCCAGGACTGAAACAGGAAGAAATTGACAACCGGAATAGGCCAAGAACCAGTAACGAGATTGAAGCAATGATCCAAAATCTCCCAAAAAACAAGAGTCCAAGGCCTGATGGATTCCTGGGGAATTCTACCAAACATTCAAAGAAGAAATAATACCTATTTTCCTGAAGCTGTTTTAAAAAAATAGAAACAGAAGGAAAGTTTCCAGAGTCATTCTATGAGGCCAACATTACCTTGATCCCAAAACCAGGCAAAGACCCCATCAAAATGGAGAATTTCAGTCCGATATCCCTGATGAATATGGATTCTAAAATCCTCAACAAAATCCTAGCTAATAGGATGCAATCATACATCAAAAGGATCATCCACCACGACCAAATGGGATTTATCCCTGGGATGCAAGGGTGGTTCAACATTTGCAAATCAATCAATGTGACAGAACACATTAATAAGAGAAGAGAGAAAAACCATATTCCTCTTAATTGATGCAGAAAAACCATTTGACAAAATAGAGCATCGTTTCCTGATTAAAACTCTTCAGAGTATAGTGATAGTGGGAACATTCCTCAAGTTCATAAAATCCATCTATAAAAAACCCACAGTGAATATCAACCTCAATGGGGAAAATCTTTCCCTTAATATCAGGTACACGACAAGGATGCCCACTCTAACCACTGTTGTTCAACATAGTGCTAGAAGTCCTAGCAACAGCAATCAGACAACAAAAAGAAATGAAAGGTATTCAAATTGGCAAAGAAGAAGTCCAATTCTCTCTTTTAGTAGATGACATGATACTTTATGTCCAAAACCCAAAAGACTCCACCCCAAATTACTAGAACTGATACAGCAATTCAGTAATGTGGTAGGATACAAAATCAATGCACAAAAATCCGTTGCTTTCTTATACACTAACAATGCAACTGTAGAAAGAGAAATTAGAGAAACGATTCCATTTGCAATAGCATCGAAAACCATAAGATACCTCAGAATAAACCCAACCAAAGAGGTAAAGGATCTATACTCTATAACTACAGAACACTTATGAAAGAAATCAAAGAAGACACAAAAAGGTGGAAAAACATTCCATGCTCATGGATCGGAAGAATAAACATTGTTAAAATGTCTATGCTACCCAGAGCAATCTATACCTTCAATGCCATCCCAATCAAAATTCCAATGATATTTTTCAAAGTGCTGGAACAAACAATCCTAAAATTTGTATGGACTCAGAAAAGACCCCGAATCGCCAAGGAAAAGTTGAAAAAGAAAAACAAAGCTGGGTTCATCACGGTGCCCAATTTCAAGCTATATTGCAAAGGTGTGATCACCAAGACAGCATGGTACTGGCACAAAAACAGACATATAGAGCAATGGAACAGAATAGAGAGCCCAGATATGGACCCTCAACTCTATGGTCAAATAATCTTCGACAAAGCAGGAAAAATTATGCAGTGGAAAAAAGTCTCTTCAATATATGGTGTTAGGAAAATTGACCAGCTATATACAGAAGAATGAAACTTGACCATTCTCTAACACCATACACAAAGATAAACTCAAAATGGATGAAAGACCTCAATGGGAGACAGGAATCTATGAAAATCCTAGAGGAGAACATAGGCAGTAACCTCTTTGACATTGGCCACAGCAACTTCTTTCAAGATACATCTCCAAAGGCTAGTGAAACAAAAGCAAAAATGAACTTTTGGGACTTCATCTAGATTAAAAGGTTCTGCACAGTAAAGGAAACAGTCAACAAAATAAAGAGGCAACCCACAGAATGGGAGAAGATATTTGCAAATGACACTACAGATAAAGAGCTGGTATCCAAGATTTATAAACAACTTCTGAAACTCAACACCCCCCCAAAAAATAATCAAGTCAAAAAATGGGCAGAAGACATGAACAGACACTTCTCTGAAGAAGACATACAAATGGCTAACAGACACATGAAAAAATGTTCATCATCATTAGCCATCATGGAAATTCAAATCAAAACCACATTGAGATATCACCTTACACCAGTTAGAATGGCAAAAGTTGACAAGGCAAGAAACAACAAATGTTGGAGAGGTTGTGGAGAAAAGGGAACCCTCTTATACCATTGGTGGGAATGCAAGTTGGTACAGCCACTTTGGAAAACAGTGTGGAGGTTCCTCAAAATATTAAAAATAGAGCTACCCTATGACCCAGCAATTGCACTCCTGGGTATTTACCCCAAAGACACAGATATAGGGAAGAGAAGGGCCATATGCACCCCAATGTTCATAACAGCAATGTCCACAATAGCCAAACTATGGAAAGGAAAGAAGATGTCCTTTGACAGATGAATGGATAAAGAAGATGTGGTCCATATAGACAATGGAATATTATTCAGCCATCAGAAAGGATGAATACCCAATTTTTACATCAACATGGATGGGACTGGAGGAGATTATGCTAAGTGAAATAAGTCAAGCAGAGAAAGTCAATAATCATATGGTTTCACTTATTTGTGGAACATAAGGAATAGCATGGAGGACATTAGGAGAAGGAAGGGAAAATGAAGGGGGGAAATTGGAGGGAGAGATGAACCATGAGAGATTATGGACTCTGAGAAACAATCTGAGGGTTTTAGAGGGGAGGGCGTGGTGGGATGGGTTAGCCTGGTTATGGGTATTAAGGAGGGCATGTACTGCATGGAGCACTGGGTGTTATACAAAAACAATGAATTGTGGATCACTACATCAAAAACTAATGGTGTATGGTGACTAACATAACATAATAAAATAGAAAAAAAATTTTAAAAAGAAGGTGTGATATATATACATATTTATATATATGCATATATACTCACATTATGCATATACATGTAAATATATAGATATGTATATATTCATATATGCATATATGAATATGTATGTGTATATACATGTATATGTTTATATATGCATATGTATGGAATATAGAATATGGTATATATAGTGGAAAATTCTTCATATGTAATATGTATATGAAGAAGAGGTGATATATATGTACATGTATATATGTTCATATACATATTCATATATATGTATGTGTATGTATATTCATATATATGTATTTGTTTATATATGTGTATGTATGGTATATATGGTATATATACATATATATCACCTCTTCTTCATTTATGTATGTATATATATTTATATATGTATTTATGTATATGTTTTTATATATGTGGAATATGGAGTAATAATATTACTCCACTATAAAAAATAATAAAGTCTTTTCATTTGCGACATGGATAGACCCACGGGGTATATGTTAAGTGAAATAAGTCATACAGAGAAAGACAAATACAATATGATTTCACTTATATGTAGAATATCAAAACAATATATCAAAAGAACAAACAAAAACAGACTTAGATATAGAGAACAAAGTGGTGGTTGCCAGAAGGGAAGTTGGTCTGGAAATGGGTGAAATAGATAAAGGAGATTAAGAGGTACAAGCTTTCAGTTATAAAATACGTGTAAGTCATGGAGATAAAAAGTACAGCATGGAAAACATAGTCAATAATGATGTAATAATGTTGTATGGTGACTGTACTTATTATGGTGAGGATTGACTATGTATAGAATTGTTGAGTCAATATGTTGCACACTGGAAACTAATACATTATATGTCAATTCCACTTCAATAAAAAATTAAAACTACAATGTGATATTAGTCCATATCTATTAGAATTATCAAAAAAATACCAAGTGCTGATGAGAGTGTGAAGAAAGGGTGCTCTTGTGCACTGTTGGTGGGAATGTAAACGGGTATAGCCACTATGGAAAACAGTATGGAAATTCCCCCCAAGATTAAAAATAGAACTCCTGGGGCACCTGGGTGGCTCAGTCGGTTAAGCATCTGCTTTCAGCTCAGGTCATGATCCCAGGGTCCTGGGATTGAGTCCCGCATCGGGGTCCTTGCTCAGTGGGGAGCCTGTTTCTCCCTCTGCCTGCCACTCCCCCTGCTTGTGTGCTCTCTCTCTCTGATAAATAAATAAAACTTAAAAAAAATGACACTTTTTATTTCAAGTATGGGAGACTGTCAATTAAATTAAAATGATTTTTCTCCTTTAGAAAATAAGTATAGACCACATAAATCAGTATAACTGTTATACTTTACAGTTTTTCCCAGATAGTACTTTATCAGTGTCATTTTTTACAGTAAATATTACAACTCCTTTGACCCATTTTAATGTTGAGACACTGATTCACCTGTTAATACTTTAAGTCAATCAGAAATTTGTTTTTTTCTATGGTAGGAAATAAAAGTCCAAGTAGAAACATAAACAGTAACTAAAAAAAATCTAATATCCCTCTGGGTACTGAATTCCTATTTCAAATACTGAAAATTCAGTATTTCTAGTTCATATAAAATATACATGAAATTTATATAAAAAACACATTTCCAGGTCTGAAATTACTTCTTGCTACCTATCATGTATATCTTTCAAAATGAAGCTATATATTTCAAGGTTTAAGTATAACCCATTAAAGATATATTTTTAATTACGATTAAAAACAGAGGAATAAGCAAATGAGGAAATAACTGATCAAATAAACATAACTAGTTCAATCCAATAGCACAAACAAAAAGTTATACTTAATTATCTCCATTATCTGTTTGGTCAAATTTGTACCAATATTTATCAGTTTTCAATTACTAAAATTGTATAAACTCTGTTTAAAATATTTTTGAATCATTGCTAGCAAATGAACATTGTCTCTACATTTTCATATAAAGAACTCATTTCAGATTAAGTGATGTGAACTGCTTACATTGTGTTCTGCTGTCAGATTTTAACAAACACATCATTTGGTACTGTATCATGTGTCACAGATCACAGATGTACTTGAATCAAGCTGCTTTATGTCACTATGGTATGCACACACAAATCCAACAAGTGATTATTTAGAAAGACTGACCAAATTGATTGAAAGTAAAGCCTAACTAGACCTTGCATATTATATGCTATGACATCAAAATTTAGATAGCAAACAATGAATCATGGAACACTACATCAAAAACTAATGTACTGTATGGTGACTAACATAACATAATAAAAAAGTAAATGAATAAATTTAGATAGCATTTATTATTTGCTAGTTCAGGACTATTTAGGGTTTAGATAGAAGATAGATGGATAGACATCTGTGAGCACTATATAGACATTAAAATTTTTTAGGAAGATTTGCTTCTCTTTTGACAGTTCAATATTTTTTTTAAGATTTATTTATTTATTTATTAGAGAGAGAGAGCATGAGAGGGGGGAAGGGCAGAGGGAGAAGCAGACTCCCCGCCGAGCAGGGAGCCTGATGTGGGACCCGATCCCGGGACTCCAGGATCATGACCTGAGCCGAAGGCAGTCGCTCAACCAACTGAGCCACCCAGGCGCCCCTTGACAGTTCAATATTTGCAACTGTAGTAGTTTTCAGTTTGTTAATATTTTAGTCAAATATCTGATACTAGTCAACCTAACTTTTCTGAGTATTCCATGTGAAAATTCCTTGCATTTATATAGCACTTTATGCTTCTCAAAACTCTTTCAAATACATTACCCCATTTGATCATCTCTTGTAATATATAATAACTAGTATCATAATTATTTACATAAGAAGAAACTGAGGTCTCTGTTCGTCAGACAACTGGAACCAGAATCCAGGACTGTTGACTCTCGGTTTAGTTCTCCATTCTTCACTGGACATTGTATTTTTTTTTTTTTAATTAAACACCTTACATCTGCAAGTGATTTCAGGAAAATATTTACAACTTACTTTATTTATACATGCTAGACTTATACAATTAGATTATATATTTCTTAAGTATGTATCTTGTATCATTTACATACCCCCCAACGATATCCTGCTGCCTTTCTATCCATTGCACAGAATAAATCTGGAGAAAAGTCTCACTGACTTGAAAATTTTTATTCTTCTACTAAAATGATTAATTTGGAATAAAGGTTCTAAATGTCCTAATACTAGCCTTAGCCTCAGTGCCAGATGTTGCAGCTTATAATTTGCCCTAATTATAGATATTTAAAGCAAAACATTATGTACCCTGAATTATCAGTAAGAATTAGTGGACTCCCATATCTATAAGAAGTAAGCTATTTTTTAATACAAGTTTCAACAATAAGGGTATATTTACTATCTTCAAATCCCTAAGTGTATTGTTATTTAGTCATGTAGCATAGGACTAATAAGAACACAAGGGGGATAGCTAGCACTTTATCATTGCAGATATGAAATGGAAGTGTTATTTGCAACACATGAACAGAGAGAATATTGATTTATATATATTATCCAAATGGCTATACACCATGGTAAAATAGTTATGACTTGTCACTCCATGGTATTATTTTTTTTAATATTGCTATGTGCCTTGTTGTGAAGGTGTTTTCAATTTTTTTTTATTCTTCTGTTAATCCCCATACATTACATCATTAGTTTTAGATGAAGTGTTCCATGATTCATTGTTTGTGCGTAACACCCAGTGCTCCATGCAGAATGTGCCCTCCTCAATACCCACCACCAGGCTAACCCATCCTCCCACCCCCTCCCCTCTAGAACCCTGTTTGTTTTTCAGAGTCCATCGTCTCTCATGGTTCGTCTACCCCTCCGATTTCCCCCGCTTCATACTTCCTGTCCTGCTACCTTCTTCTTTTTTTTTTTCTTAACATATATTGCATTATTTGTTTCAGAGGTACAGATCTGAGATTCAACAGTCTTGCACAATTCACAGCGCTTACCAGAGCACATACCCTCCCCAGTGTCTATCACCCAGTCACCCCATCCCTCCCACCCCACCTCCCACTCCAGCAAACCTCAGTTTGTTTCCTACAATTAAGAATTCCTCATATCATTGAGATCAAATGATACATGTCTTTCTCTGTTTGACTTATTTCACTCAACATAATACCCTCCAGTTCCATCCACGTCGTTGCAAATGGCAAGATCTCATTCCTTTTGATGGCTGCATAATATTCCATTGTATATATATACCACCTCTTCTTTATCCATTCATCTGTCGATGGACATCTTGGCTCTTTCCACAGTTTGGCTATTGTGGACATTGCTGCTATAAACATCGGGGTGCACGTACCCCTTCGGATCCCTACTTTTGTATCTTTGGGGTAAATACCCAGTAGTGCAATTGCTGGATCATACGGTAGCTCTATTTTCAACTTTTTGAGGAACCTCCATACAGTTTTCCAGAGTGGCTGCACCAGCTTGCATTCCCACCAACAGTTTAGGAGGGTTCCCCTTTCTCCGCATCCCCACCAACATCTGTCGTTTCCTGACTTGTTAGTTTTAGCCATTCTGACTGGTGTGAGGTGGTATCTCATTGAGGTTTTGATTTGGATTTCCCTGATGCCGAGCGATGTTGAGCACTTTTTCATGTGTCTGTTGGCGATTTGGATGTCTTCTTTGGAAAAATGTTTATTCATGTCTTCTGCCCATTTCTTGATTGGATTCTTTGTTCTTTGGGTGTTGAGTTTGATGAGTTCTTCATAGATTTTGGATACTAGCCCTTTATCTGATATGTCATTTGCAAATATCTTCTCCCATTCTATGGATTGTCTTTTGGTTTTGTTGACTGTTTCCTTTGCTTTGCAAAAGCTTTTTATCTTAATGAAGTCCCAATAGTTCATTTTTGCCCTTGCTTCCCTTGCCTTTGGCGATGTTTCTAGGAAGAAGTTGCTTCGGCTGAGGTCAAAGAGGTTGCTGCCTGTGTTCTCCTTTAGGATTGTGATGGACTCCTGTCTCACATTGAGGTCCTTCAACCATTTTGAGTCTATTTCTGTGTGTGGTGTAAGGAAATGGTCCAGTTTCATTCTTCTGCATGTGGCTATCCAATTTTCCCAACACCATTTGTTGAAGAGACTGTCTTTGTTCCATTGGACATTCTTTCCTGCTTTGTCAAAGATGAGTTGACCATAGAGTTGAGGGTCCATTTCTGGGCTCTCTATTCTGTTCCACTGATCTATGTGTCTGTTTTTGTGCTAGTACCATGCTGTCTTGATGATGACAGCTTTGTAATAGAGCTGGAAGTCCGGAATTGTGATGCCGCCGGCTTTGCTTTTCTTTTTCAACATTCCTCTGGCTATTCCGGGTCTTTTCTGGTTCCATACAAATTTTAGGATTATTTGTTCCATTTCTTTGAAAAAAGTGGATGGTATTTTGATGGGGATTGCATTGAATGTGTAGATTGCTCTAGGTAGCATTGACATCTTCACAATATTTGTTCTTCCAATCCATGAGCATGGAACGTTTTTCCATTTCTTTGTGTCTTCCTCAATTTCTTTCATGAGTATTTTATAGTTTTCTGAGTACAGATCCTTTGTCTCTTTGGTTAGATTTATTCCTAGGTATCTTATGGTTTTGGGTGCAACTGTAAATGGGATTGACTCCTTAATTTCTGTTTCTTCTGTCTTGTTGTTGGTGTATAGGAATGCCACTGACTTCTGTGCATTGATTTTATATCCTGCCACTTGACTGAATTCTGTATGAGTTTTAGCAGTTTTGGGGTGGATTCTTTTGGGTTTTCCACATAAAGGATCATATCATCTGCAAAGAGTGAGAATTTGACTTCTTCTTTGCCAATTTGGATGCCTTTGATTTCTTTTTGTTGTCTGATTGCTGTGGCTAGGACTTCTAATACTATGTTGAATAGCAGTGGTGATAGTGGACATCCCTGCCTCATTCCTGACCTTAGGGGGAAACCTCTCAGTTTTTCCCCATTGAGAATGATATTCGCTGTAGGTTTTTCATAGATGGCTTTTATGATATTGAGGTATGTACCCTCGATCCCTATGCTCTGAAGAGTTTTGATCAAGAAAGGATGCTGTACTTTGTCAAAAGCTTTTTCTGCATCTATTGAGAGGATCATATGATTCTTGTTCTTTCTTTTGTTAATGTATTGTATCACATTGATTTGTGGATGTTGAACCAACCTTGTAGCCCAGGGATAAATCCCACTTGGCCATGGTGAATAATCCTTTTAATGTATTGTTGGATCCTATTGGCTAGTATTTTCGTGAGAATTTTTGCATCCATGTTCATCAGGGATATTGGTCTGTAATTCTCCTTTTTGATGGGGTCTTTGTCTGGTTTTGGGATCAAGGTAATGCTGGCCTCATAAAATGAGTTTGGAAGTTTTCCTTCCATTTCTATTTTTTGGAACAGTTTCAGAAGAATAGGTATTAATTCTTCTTTAAATGTTTGGTAGAATTCCCCTGGGAAGCCATCTGGCCCTGGGCTTTTGTTTTTTGGGAGATTTTTGATGACTGCTTCAATTTCCTTAGTGGTTATAGGTCTGTTCAGGTTTTCTATTTCTTCCTGGTTCAGTTTTGGTAGTTGATACATCTCTAGGAATGCCTCCATTTCTTCCAGGTTATCTAATTTGCTGGCATAGAGTTGCTCATAATATGTTCTTATAATTGTTTGTATTTCTTTGGTGTCGGTTGTGATCTCTCCTCTTTCATTCATGATTTTGTTGATTTGGGTCATTTCTCTTCTCTTTTTGATAAGTCTGGCCAGGGGTTTATCAATCTTGTTAATTCTTTCAAAGAACCAGCTCCTAGTTTCGTTGATCTGTTCTACTGTTCTTTTAGTTTCTATTTCATTGATTTCTGCTCTGATCTTTATTATTTCTCTTCTCCTGCTGGGTTTAGGCTTTATTTGCTGTTCTTTCTCTAGCTCCTTTAGGTGTAGGCTTAGGTTGTGTACTTGAGACCTTTCTTGTTTCTTGAGAAAGGCTTGTATTGCTACATACTTTCCTCTTAGGACTGCCTTTGCTGCATCCCAAAGATTTTGAATAGTTGTGTTTTCATTTTCATTGGTTTCCATGTATTTTTTACATTCTTCTTTAATTTCCTGATTGACCCATTCATTCTTCAGTAGGATGCTCTTTAGCCTCCATGTATTTGAGTTCTTTCCGACTTTCCTCTTGTGATTGAGTTCTAGTTTCAAAGCATTGTGGTCTGAAAATAGGCAGGGAATGATCCCAATCTTTTGGTACTGGTTGAGACCTGATTTATGACCTAGGATGTGATCTATTCTGGAGAATGTTCCATGGGCACTAGAGAAGAATGTGTATTCCGTTGCTTTGGGGTGGAATGTTCTGAATATGTCTGTGAAGTCCATTTGGTCCAGTGTGTCATTTAACGTCTTTATTTCCTTGTTGATCTTTTGCTTAGACGATCTGTCCATTTCAGTGAGGGGGGTGTTAAAGTCCCCCACTATTATTGTATTGTTGTCGATGTGTTTCTTTGCCTTTGTTATTAATTGCCTTATATAATTGGATGCTCCCATGTTAGGGGCATAGAGATTTACAATTGTTAGATCTTCTTGTTGGATAGACCCTTTAAGTATGCTATAGTGTCCTTCCTGATCTCTTATTACAGTCTTTGGTTTAAAATCTAATTTGTCTGATATAAGGTTTGCCACCCCAGCTTTCTTTTGGTGTCCACTAGCATCGTAAATGGTTTTCCACCCCCTCACATTCAATCTGGGGGTGTCTTTGGGTCTAAAATGAGTCTCTTGCAGACAGCATATCGATGGGTCTTGTTTTTTAATCGAGTCTGATAGCCTGTGTCTTTTGATTGGGGCAGTTAGCCCATTTACATTCAGGGTAACTATTGAAAGATAGGAATTTAGTGCCATTGTATTGCCTGTAAGGTGACTGTTACCGTATATTGTCTGTGTTCCTTTCTGGTCTATGTTGCTTTTAGGCTCTCTCTTTGCTTAGAGGACCCCTTTCAAGATTTCCTGTAGGGCTGGTTTTGTGTTTGCAAATTCCTTTAGTTTTTGTTTGTCCTGGAAGCTTTTTATCTCTCCTTCAATTTTCAATGACAGCCTAGCTGGATATAGTATTCTTGGCTGCATATTTTTCTCATTTAGTGCTCTGAATATATCCTGCCAGTCCTTTCTGGCCTGCCAGGTTTCTGTGGATAGGTCTGTTGCCAATCTAATGTTTCTACCCTTGTAGGTTACAGATCTCTTCTCCCGAGCTACTTTCAGGATTTTCTCTTTGTCTATGAGACTCGTAAGTTTTACTATTAGATGTCGGGGTGTTGACCTATTTTTATTGATTTTGAGAGGGGTTCTCTGTGCTTCCTGGATTTTCATGCCTGTTTCCTTCCCCAAATTAGGGAAGTTCTCTGCTATAATTTGCTCCATTATACCTTCTGCCCCTCTCTCTCTTTCTTCTTCTTCTGGGATCCCAATTATTCTAATGTTGTTTCGTCTTATGGTATCGCTTATCTCTCGAATTCTGCCCTCGTGATCCAGTAGTTGTTTATCTCTCTTTTTCTCAGCTTCTTTATTTTCCATCATTTCATCTTCTACATTACTGATTCTCTCTTCTGCCTCATTTATTCTAGCAGTTAGCGCCCCCATTTTTGATTGCACCTCATTAATAGCCTTTTTGATTTCTACTTGGTTGGATTTTAGTTCTTTTACTTCTCCAGAAAGGGTTTCTCTAATAACTTCCATATTTTTTTCAAGCCCAGCTAGTATCTTTAAAGTGATGATTCTGAACTCTAGATCTGACATCGTACTAATGTCCGTATTGAGTAGGTCCCTGGCAGTCGGTATTACCTCTTGTTCTTTTTGTTGAGGTGATTTTTTCCATCTTGTCATTTTGTGCAGAGGAGAATAGATTAGTGAGAGAACAAAATGCTAGCAGAGTAAAACGTCCCCAGAAAATATACTCTAAACAAATCAGAAAAGACCTGAAGCAGTGGGAAAAGAAAGGGAAAGAGAGAAAAAAGAGAAAGAAAAAAAAGAAAAAGAAAAAGATAAAAACAAAAACAAACAAAACAAAACAACAACAACAACAACAAAAAAACAGAATGTGATCAAATATGATCAGGCTGGTATATAGATCAGTGCCACACACTATATTTGGGGTGTATTTTGGTCTTTTAGAAGAACGTGCCTCCCAAAATTTTAAAGAAAGAAAAACTTATATATGTACAAAATAAGGGTTTATATGATGAAGGGATGGAATATGAGTGTAAAGATGGAAATTATAAAAAATTTTATAAAAGGAATTGAGAAGAAGTTGTTTGAAAAAGAAAGAAGAGGATTTAAAAAAAGAAAAAAGAAAAAAAAAGGGAGAGGATGTGATCAGGCAGGGGAATAGAAAACACCATATACTAGGGATTTAGGGTATATTTTAATCTGTTAGAAGAAACTATCTCAAAATTTTAAAGAGAGAACAACTATATATATAAGCCAAAAATACAGTAACTACTATGAAGGGATAGAATATGACTCTAAAAATGAAAAATAAAAATTTTTTTTAAAAAAAGGGATTGATAAGATGGTTGAAATAGGGAAAAAGAAAAATTCAAAAAGAAAAAAAAGAAAAAAAGACAGTTAAAAAAAAATTAACTTTGAAAGACTAAAGAATCATGGTAAAAAAGCCATGAATTTTATGTGCAGTATTCCCCTAGCGCTGGAGTTCTGCCATTCTCATTGATCGGTAAACTTGGTCTTGGCTGGCTGTTCTCGCTGATCTTCTGAGGAGGGGCCTGTTGCCGTGGTTTCCAAATGTCTCTGCCAGAGGCGGAATTGCCCCACCCTTGCCCTCTCCTGGCTAAGTAATCTGCTCGGGTTTGTTCTCCGGGGCTTTTGTTCCCTGCAAGCTTTCCGTACAGCTTTGGAGGCGGAGAGTGAAAATGGCGGCCTCCCAATCTCTGCCCCGGAGCAGCCGAGAACTCGGGGCCCCGCTTCTCAGTGAGCCCCCAGAGAAAAGCCGTCAGTCACTCCCGTCTCCCCGGTCTCCGGCTGCACTCCATGCTCACCCGGCCTGTGACCGGGCGTTTCTATCTCTGGCACCCGACCCCAGGTGGAGTCTCCAAACCCAGCAGATCCCTGCGGTGCACTCCCGCGTGGCTCCTCCCGGGGGAGGAAGGTGAGTCTCCCCGGATCTGCCGCTTGTTGGGTCCCTGCTGGAGGAGCAGTGGCCTGACTGTGCCGCGGATCACGGTTTATGGCAACCCCGAGCTGAGAGCCCACGCCTGGGCTCCGCCTCTGCAGCCGGCTTCCCTGGTCCGTTACCTGGGAGCTCTGCCACACTCAGGCACCCCCGGTCTTTCTGTGACCCCGAGGGTCCTGAGACCACACTGTCCTGGAGGGTTTCACCCCCCGCTTAGCCACCAGAGTGACGTCCCTCGGCGGAGCAGACTTTTAAAATTTCCGATTTTGTGCTCCGCGGCTCTATCACTTGCCAGAGGCGGCCAACGGAGGCCCCTCCCCCACTGTCTATCCTCCCGAATATCACCTCAAATTCACTTCTCTGCACGTTCTACCTTCCAGAAAGTGGTCGCTTTTCTGTTCAGAGAGTTGTTGCTATTCCTTTCTTCGATCTCCTGTTGGGTTTGTAGGTGTTCAGAATGGTTTGATCCCTATCCAGCTGAATTCCTGAGAGGAGACAAAATCCAGGTCTCCTACTCCTCCGCCATGTTGCTCCGCCCCCCCATAAAGAAATTCTTTATTCACAAAGTAGAAAAGTTAGCTTTATAAGAAGAAAAATGTGAAGAGAAATATTCAAAAGGAAAACAATGGCACAACTGCTCAAAATCAGTCCATTGACAACAAACAAACAAATAGGGCTATTTCTTGTTAGTCTTGTCCATTTGCAGAGTGATTTTTCCCATTTTGCCTTATTTCATAAAGCTTTTACAATATTGCAATATTCTTTTTCATGGTTTATTTTCCCAAAGTAAACTTAACAGACACAGAAGTATTATTTCCTTTATTTAGATGAATAAAGTGAGTTACAAAGTTAAGAATAGTTCCTAAAATGATACAATTTGTTGATGACACCTCTTTAATCAATAAAACTGAATCTCAGTCTAAATTTTAATTGTCAGCTCATTCAACATTTTCAGAACATAAACCACATACAACATAAAGGATGATTAGCTTTTTAGATTAGTTTTAGATGCATGGCAGAGTTGAGCGAAAGGTAAGGAGATTCCTCACTTACCCTCAGCCCCAGCACAGGAACAGACTCCCCCATTATCAACATCACTCACCAGAATGGTGTATTTGTTACAATTGATAAACCTATGTTCACACATCATAATCACCCAAAGTCCATAGTTTACATTATGGTTCACTCTTGGTATTGTACGTTCTATGGGTTTGGACAAATATATAATGACACATATCTATAATTATAGTATCATACAGAATATTTTCACTGCCCAACATATTCTCTGTGTGCTGCTGATTCATTCTTTCTGCCACTCTCAACCCCTGGCATTCACTGAACTTTTTACTGTCTCCATAGTTTTGAATTTTCCAAAATGTCATACTGTTGAAATCATATAGTATGTAGACTTTTCATATTAGCTTTTTTCACTTAGCAATATGCATTTACATTTCTTCCATGTCTTTTCATGGTTTGATAGCTCATTTCTTTTAAGCACTAAGTAATATTCTATTATCTGTGTGTATCAAAGTTTGTTTATCCATTCACCTACTAAAGGATATCTTTTTTCCTTCCAAGTTTTGAAAATAATGAATAAAGCTGCTATATACATTCATGTGCTGGCTCTTATGTGGACATGTTTCAAGTCCTTTAGATAAATACCAAGGAGAATGACTGCTGGACTGTATGGTAAAAGTATGTATAATTTTGTAAGAAACTGCTAAACTCTCTTCCAAAGTAGCCAAACCATTTTGCATTCCCATGAGCAATGAATGAGGGTTCTTGTTGCTCTACATCATCACCAGGATTTGAGGTTGTCAGTTTTCCAGATTTTGGCCATACAAATAGGTATGTAGTGGTATCTCATTGTTTTAATTTTCATTTTCTTGATGATACGTGATGTCGAGCATCTTTTTTTATCTTTATTTACCATTGGTATAACTTTTTTGGTGAAGTATCTGTTAAGGTCTTTGGCCCATTTTTAATGTTTGTTTATTTTCTTATTGTTAAGTTTTAAGAGTTCTTTATATATTTTGGATAACATTTCTTTATCAGATGTGTCTTTTGCAAATATTTGCTTCTAGTTTGTGACTTGTCTTCTTATACTCTTGATATCTTTTGCAGAGCAGAAGTTTTTAATTTTAATGAAGTCCAGCTTATCAGTTACTTCTTTCATGGATGATTCCTCTGGTGTTGTAACTACAAAGTCATCATCAAACTCAAGGTCATCTAGGTTTTCTCATTATCTTCTAGGAGTTTTATATTTGTGTTTTATCTATTTATTTTAGGTTGGGGGGAGGACAGGGGGAGAGGAAGAATCCCAAGCAGACTCCATGCTGACCATGGAGCCTGATGCTGGGCTCCATCTTAAGACCCTAAGATCATGACCTGAGCTGAAACTAAGAATCAGACTTAACAGACTGTGCCACACAGGCACCTCCCTGATGGGTGTCAGGTCTTTATCTGGATTCATTTTTTTGCATGTGGACATCTAGTTGTTCCAGCACCATTTGTCAAAAAGACTATCTTTGCTCCCTTGCATTTCTCTTGCCCCTTTGTCAAAGATCAATTGATTATTTTTATTGTTTTACACAACCTTAAAGGCCATGCATTGTCTGGTCCCTATTGACCTCTCTAGCTCATGCTACTTTCTCCTAGACTGTTCCCTTCCATTCTTAAGGTCTCACTCAATTATCATCTTTTTTGAGTGACCTTCTTTGAGTATTTTTCATTTCCTTTTTTGAGCATTCTTTCTAAGATAGATTTCTTATTTCTGTTGTCTAGTTACTATCTCACATCACCCTGTTTTGATTTCTTTAAAAAGCTTGTCACATTGTATACTTTCTTATATATTTGTCTACTTAATCATTTCGTATAGTCCCTCCTCCAGCAATCTATTCACTAGAACATAAGCTTTGCAAAGGTGGGATATCATTTCTTTCTGTCTCTGCTCTATTTACAGTTCCCAGAACAATGACTTGATGTAGTACGTTTCAGTAAATATTTTTTAATAAACCAGTACTTATTTTAGAAATATATTCCTCAATATGAAAAATATAGAACAAAGTTTGGCTAGAGAAAGATATGCTTTACTTATCTAAAATTATTATTAATTTTGGGGGACAGGTCTTTATGTTTTCTATTGGTTTATGTGTTACTGCTAATGCATAATTGCTCCAGATGTTGACCATATTCAAGTGCCTATGCCATGTGCATCTGTACCTGATCTCATTTATTTTTCAGAATATGCCTGTTAAGTAGGTAAGATTATTCCCAATTTGAAATAACTGAGACTCATAGGTTAGGGATTTATTTAAGATCACACAACCATTAAGTTGCAAAACCAGAATTCCAACTAAGATTTCTGACGCCAAAACCTGCATTCTTTTTATTGTATCACATTGCCTTCCTCTCTAAAGTGATCCCAAGACTATAAAAATGCTTCAGTATGAGCCCCATTAAATTGGGAAATAGCCAAACAACTGATATATTTCTACTTCTATCAGGGATGTCTTAGGGACTAGAACCTCAAAGGACACAGTGATAAAGAGAGAATTATGAAAGCAGAGAAAATCTGAGAGAGCCTGACCCTATAATGAGCACCTGTTCTGCACAAAGTGTTATAAAAATATCTGAAACAAATAATACTTTATATGTTAAAAAAAGAAAATAGTAGGAAGGGTAAAATGAAGGTGGGGAAATCGGAGGGGGAGATGAACCATGAGAGACTATGGACTCTGAGAAACAAACTGAGGGTTCTAGAGGGGAGGGGGGTGGGGGATGGGTTAGCCTGGTGATGGGTATTAAAGAGGTCATGTATTGAATGGAGCACTGGGTGTTACACGCAAACAATGAATCATGGAACACTACATCAAAAACTAATGATGTAATGTATGGTGATTAACATAACATAATAAAATTTAAAAAAAAAAGAACTGCAAAGGCATGTTGAAAAATCAACAAAAGCTTTTCAAAATATTTGTGTGATAGAATTAAATTTGGGGAAAGCAATAAAATAAAAGACATGTTTCACAAACATAAAAAAAATATTTCAAAGAATTGTGGATGCTTAGAATAGAGGAGTTTTGGAGAGTCCTAAAAATTGTTATATTTAATTTTTTGAGAGCAAATATATTTTCATTTGTTTATTTTTTTGATTTATGGCTAAATGCTCTTTATATACTTTTAATTTTTTTCAAGTTTTTATTTAAATTCTAGTTAGCTAAGATATAATGTAATTTTGGTTTCAAAACTAGAATTTAGGGATTCATCACTTACACCCAGTACTCATCACAAAACAAATGAACACAGGAGAAGGGGAAAAAAAAGAGAGAGGGAGGCAAACCATAAGAGACTCTTAAAAACTGCTTTAAATTACTCAAAAAGTGGGGCCCCTGAGTGGTGCAGTGGGTTAAGCATCTGACTCTTGGTTTCAGCTCAGGTCATGATCTCAGGGTGGTGATCTCAGGTTTGTGAGATCTAGCCCTGTGCACAGTTTGCTTAAGATTCTCTTTCCCTCTCCCCCTCCCCCTCCCTCTCTCTAACATAAATAAATAAATCTTTTAAAAAATAAAATTAAATAAATAAAAAGAGAAAGAAAAATGTTGATTTTTGAGACTTCAGAGAGCTAAACAGGGTTGACTAGTGAAAGATGAGAAGTGACAAATATATACTCAAAGTCAAGAAGAATTTTCAAACTATTGTATTAGTTCAAAAAAGAGATAGTGAGCTTCCTTGTAGTGAATGTGCTATGCTGGGGGGTGGGTGATGATGTAGCATTGCATTGTGGTGAACACTGAAGCATCAAGAGTGTTTATAGTAGATGACTGACATTTCACATCATTTGTGACACAAACACCCTCTGATCTTAAAACTCTCCAGAACTGGAGATAAGGAAGTTCTAAGAAATAGTGCCGAATGTATACTGGTCTAAATATATACGGATCCAAAGACAAAACTAACTGTAACTATATCAACCTTGTTTTTTTCCTGTGAACTACAGGTATGGTGGATTTGTATTGTGTCAATTTAGCTAGGCTAGAACTATGTTTTTCAGAACTCTTTTGTCTGCAGTTCAAGGGGTATTTGGAACACACAAAAAAATATTTCACGCAGGATTTGAAGGCTCAGGAGATCAATTTAGGACATTCAGTGCTGTTGCACTCCATGTTTGTTGTTTCTTATCTGTTGACTCTTGTTGGCATGGGACAGAAGCCCCTTCAGTTTCCATGGGATCTCCTCCATCGGTCAGATTCTCTGACTCCTAGACCAGATGTGTGTTTAGCTCTGTGATGAGGAATATCAGCTTCTTCATGGTTAAATAGGTGATGGGTATTTAGGAGGGTGCTTGTGAAGAGCATTGGGTGTTGTATGTAAGTGATGAATTACTAAATTTTATACCTGAAACTAATATTACACTGTATGTTAACTAACTGGAAATTTTTAAATTTTTTTATGGAAACATTTTTTTATTATGTTCAGTTAAATACATCACTAGTTTTTGATGTAGTGTTCAACGATTCATTAGTTGCATATAACACCCAGTGCTCATCACCACAGGTGCCCTCTTTAATACCCATCACCCAGTTACCCCATCCCCCCACCCCCCTCCCCTCTGTAACCCTCAGTTTGTTTCCTGGAGTCCAGAGTCTCTCATGGTTTGTTTTCCTCTCTGATTTCTTCCCATTCAGTTTCCCCTCCCTTCCCCTGTGGTCCTCCACACTATTCCTTATGTTCCACGTATGAGTGAAACCATATGATAATTGTCTTTCTTTGCTTGACTTACTTCACTTAGCATAATCCCCTCCAGTTCCTTCCATATCGATACAAATGGTAGGTATTCATCTTTTCTGATGGCTGAGTAATATTCCATTGTATATAAAAACTTGAAAAAAGAAAAAATCAAAATTGAAAGCCTCAAAGTGATGCAGGTGTCAGTGCATGCTTGTGAGATTCAGTCAATTCTTGCAGTTTCCAGTTTGTTTTTACACTTCTGTATTCTCTCCCTTGCTGACCTCAGGCTCCAGCACCTGACGTGGAAGCATCATGTGTACACAGACTGTTTAATTAGCTTCCACAATTGCATAAAGTAAACATCCTTTTACATAAGATCTATCTATCTATATCTATATCTATCTATCTATCTATCTATCTCCTTTTTGACAAAAACTCGAATGATACAAAAGGAAACAATTTCAGCTAGTTGAGAATTCTTGTTATTCCCCTTCTGATTTATTGAGAGTGTACACTGCATTTAAATATAGGGGTTATGATTTGACACAAATATATAAAAATGCACATGATAATGAGCTCTCTGTAATGGGGCTCAAAGCTAAGGGCTTATATATAATTACTCTGTGTAAAATAGAAGTAGACATTACAGATGAAGTCAGACTAATATATTCATTACTGTGTGTAGAACAGTAGACATTACAGATAAAGTCAGAGTAATATATTTACTTTCAGTGCTAGTTACTGAATAACAATGACCTATTTTTCTCTCTTTCTAAGACTTCTGTACACACACATTCACCTCTTAAAAGACCAATGAACACATGATTAATATGATGAAGTTGACTTCAATCTAAATACACATAAATGAAAAACTATTTCAAGTGTTTCCATGGAAGTAACAACAAAAATCTTTGATTACTAGAGGCATAGTTTAAGTTCCAGCTGGTTGTGTGGGTATGTAGTTCAGCACTAAGAATAGTTTCTAGCTGTCAAAATGAAAAACACATACAGGTACACATACATGCCCAAGCACACACACAAACCCCTTATAATCCATGTTCCCCAAATCAGGTCCCTGTAGCTGAAACAGAATGAAGCATTCTGGAAACCCAGGATCACTTCATCATCTTCTTTATCTTGTCCCTAATAAAATATAGAGTGTTACTGTTACTTGCCCTATGCCCATGCCAAGTGATAGTTTCTTCCTCACCAATAATTAACATGTGCACAAGTCTATTCTGTTATGTGTCATCTTGTCTCAGATGCTCAGACAGGCAACATAATTCACTGCTGTGGAATTACATAAGGAATTAGATTTTCCCAGTAAAGCCAATCAGAGCACCCAAAAAAACCCAAATAATCCGGTCAAGAAATGGACAGAAGACATGAACAGACTCTTCTCCAAAGAAGACGTACAAATGGCCAACAGACACATGAAAAAATGCTCCACATCACTTGCCATCAGGAAAATACAAATCAAAACCACGATGCGATACCACCTCATACCAGTCAGAATGGCCAAAATTAACAAGACAGGGAACAAGAAATGTTGGTGAGGATGTAGAGAATAGGGAACCCTCTTACACTGTTGGTGGGAATGCAAGCTGGTACAGCAACTCTGGAAAACAGTATGGAGGTTCTTCAAGACGTTAAAAATAGAGCTACCCTACAACCCAGCAATTGCACTACTGGGTATTTACCCCAAAGATACAAATGTAATGATCCAAAAGGGCACCTGCACCCCAATGTTCATAGCAGCAATGTACACAGTAACCAAACTGGAAGGAGCTGAGATCTCCTTCCACAGATGAATGGATAAAGAAGATGTGGTCCATATATACAATGGAATATTACTCAGCCATCAGAAAGGATAAATATCTACCATTTACATCAACATGGATGGAACTGGAGGGATTATGGTAAGTGAAATAAGTTAATCAAAGAAAAACAATTATCATATAGTTTCACTCATATGTGGAACCTAAGGAATAGTTCAGAGGACAATAGGGGTGGGGTGGAAACTGAATGGGAAGAAATCAGAGAGGGAGACAAACCATGAGACTCTGGGCTCCAGGAAACAAACTGAAGGTTGTGAAAAAGAAGATGGGTGGGAGGATGGGGTAACTGGGTGATGGGCATTAAAGAGGGCATGTGATATGATGAGCACTGGGTGTTATACTGAACTAATGAATCACTGAACACTATATCAAAAAGTAGTGATGTACTATACCTTGGCTAATTGAATTTAAATCTTAAAAAGTAATATTTTCAGCAAAGGTTTTAGCAAAAGAAGTGTCTTGATGAATTTTAGAAAATAAAAAAGATCCAGAACAAAATAAATAAATAAATAATAAATAAGCAAGCCAATTAGAGCTTTAACAGTATACTCAGAGAGCAGACACTATAGGGACATCTAAGCAGAAGATTCTCAAAGTTTGGCAGACAGAAGCCTTAGTTCTCTGCATCACCTCTTTACTTCTGGTCTATTACTACATTATTTTTTTCATATTTCATTTGGCTTTATTGACTATATTCCCTGGGTTTATTTTAGTTTAGTGAAACATCTGTATATTTTCAGGTTGACATTTATAATACGTATCATCATCTTTGGTGTAATACTTAGGATTTCTCTCAATATATTGCTTTCATCTGAAAAAGTGAATTTTTAACTACATGGTTTAAACTACTTTGTAAACCAACAGCCACATGCACTCTTGGCAAAGGGACTTCAATAATAAACATAATAGTTAACCTTTATAAAGTGCTTACTATATGCCAAGCATCATAAAACCCTAAGAATTTTTCTTAATAGTTTGGAATTCTAATCTACATAACCATCCTATGAAATATTATATAATCTCCACTATAAAAACACAGAAATTGAGGCACAGTGAGATTAAGAATTTGGCTAAAATCACTCTGCTAATAATTGTTGGAGCCAGAATGAAAAGCCAATCATTTTGCTTGAAGAGGCAGTCTCTTAACCACCACAGTTACTACTTTTACTTAGGTCCCTAGTCAGCACCAATCAAAATATGCAAGAATTATAAAATGGAAAATAGAATAACATGATGAAGGGAGTGGGGTTTCAACCTGTTGCATTAGTTAAAGGTGTATGTATATAGCAGGATTTGATTTTATATGGCTTCCCCAGACATCACTTTCATGATGTAATTTCCCTGTGCAAACATCTTACAATTCCCTATAGAATTAAGTTGAAACCTCAGCCTGGCTTTCAAAGTTAACTTGTTGCCTTAGTCTGTTTGGGCTGGTATAACAAAACACCACAGACTGGGTAGCTTATAAACAACAGAAATTTATTTTTCAAAGTTCTGGAGGCTGGAAGTCTAAGATCAAGTTGCCAGTATGGTCTCATTCTCTGGTGAGGGTCCTCTTCCTGTTTCATAGCCAGTGCCTTCTCTCTGTGTCCTCACAGGGATCTCTTGAAACCTCTTTTATAAAGCACTAATCTCCAATTTGTGAGGGTTCCACTTTTATGGTTTAAACACCTTACAAAGGTCCAGTATACTAATACCATCACATCAGGCATTAGGAGGAGTTAAACATGAATTTTGAAGGGATACAAACATTCAGACCAGCAGCTATATTCTAGCTCACTTGTTCTATCTACGTATTGGTCTGTCTACCATATAAGAATTCATACTTCTAGTCAACATCCTTATTTTTTCTACACATTATAACTTCTATACTTTTTCTCATGCCATTCTCCCCCTGTCTAGGATCTTGTCCCTAAGAAAAACCCCAACAATCTATCAACATCTCTGAAGCTTCACCATCTCTTTAAGGTACAATGATCTCTCACCTTTGAAATAATCTACCATTGTTTCTGGAAGCATGTATTTACTTATTATTTTATAGTTTTATTTGAACATTCTTATCTAAAGGTGCATTTTGTCTCCTAAATCATGTTAACTTAGAGATAGGTACAAGGTTTTACTTCTTGTATATTTCTTGTATACTTGTGTAGTTCTCTAGCATCTTTGTGTATTGGCACACACTCAGCAGATTATCAATTAATAACTATTGAATTAGGTTGAATTATCAGGTCGTTTGAGAGACTCTATCTTTATCCTCAGTAAAATATACCACTCACTCAAATCAATGAAGTAGCAATAATTGGCAGATTTAATATTGATTTGTAATAATGTTAGTATAATTGTTAACTGGTAATTTATGCTTAAGAACTGTATTTTCGGGCACCTGGGTGGCTCAGTTGGTTAAGCAACTGCCTTCGGCTCAGGTCATGATCCTGGAGTCCCGGGATCGAGTCCCGCATCGGGCTTCCTGCTCGGCAGGGAGTCTGCTTCTCCCTCTGACCCTCCCCTCTCTCATGTGCTCTCTCTCATTCTCTTTCTCTCAAATAAATAAATAAAATCTTTAAAAAAAAAAGAACTGTATTTTCAAAATTAATTGAGTTGATGGAAAGAAATACTGATAATTTTACTAAGCTTACCATGCTTGTCTTGCATTGATATTCCTGAGAAGACCATTATTATTCAATGGCCTGGCCTCTCTGGGGTTTTAAAATGTATGTTTACCTTAGAGAAAGTTGTCTTATCTCAAAGTCTTAGGATCGGATGAAAAATTCCTGGTACAAAATGCATTTGAAATATTTAGAATAAATAAAAAAGGACCCCATCTCAAAAGGCCAAATATTAATTTGACTTCCATCATCAATCCTATTCAGAAGCTACCTTAATTTCTTTTATTTAACAACTCTTTATCAACCTATTTTGTATTTGGAATAAGCTAATATGAAATTCTGCTACCCTGCTTCATGAAGATATTTGCATAAAAGTGGAACTGAAAATAAACTGGAAGAAGGAGAGGAATTAGGGGAGAAAGTCCATTTTTATTCTGCTTTTAGATCCAATTGTCTTTTTTCCAATATTAAAAACTTTATTTTTATCTAAAAAGAACTACAGGGGCGCCTGGGTGGCTCAGTCGTTAAGCGTCTGCCTTCGGCTCAGGTCATGATCCCAGGGTCCTGGGATCGAGCCCTGCATCAGGCTCCCCGCTCCGCGGGAAGCCTGCTTCTCCTTCTCCCCCTCCCCCTGCTTGTGTTCTCTCTCTCGCTGTGTCTCTCTCTGTCAAATAAATAAATAAAATCTTAAAAAAAAAAGAACTACAGATTCATTTAGGGATTGTTAAAACAAAGTTTATCTTGTTTCTGATTTTATTGATTATCCTCAACACCTCTCAGTAGACATGGTGTATGAGATACATATATTTCTTCTATAAAGAGTTCATTTGTTCACCCTGGGGTAAGCAAAAAAATACACAGATGGAAATTATCATAAAACTTTCTTTGTCAGCCAATCATATTCTATTCAACAACTACTTTTGTGTGATAAGAGGGAAATTAGAGAGAAATCAGTTGTTGGAAAATAAGAAAGGCATAGGAGATATTCTTTCTTGGCAGATGGGGATAATATAGTATGTGCATTGTGCTACTTTTACTTTTAGGTCTATCAAAGGGATCTTGAATAAATTGGGAAATACAAAGTCCAGAATTAGTAGTTTCATTCTCTAGATGGAATAGACTGAAAGTTATGGACAAAACCAAAGGTCACATAATTAGTTAATGATAGAGTTAAGACAGTAATAAGTATCTAAACTCCTCGCCCAGTGTCCTCATTTGACCCCACCATTATACAGGCTGAAGTATCTGACAGGGAGATTCGCTGATGGATTTTTTCTTTCTTTGTGAAAATAGTTCAATCCTAAATCCACAAAACAATCCATGTAATAGTTATATTGGAGTATTCATCTTTATTTTTTTTTAAAGATTTTATTTATTTATTTGAGAGAGAGAGAATGAGAAAGAGAGCACATGAGAGGGGGGAGGGTCCGAGGGAGAAGCAGACTCCCTGCCGAGCAGGGAGCCTGATGCGAGACTCTATCCCGTGACTCCAGGATCATGACCTGAGCCGAAGGCAGTTGCTTAACCGACAGAGCCACCCAGGCGCCCCGGAGTATTCATCTTTAATCAAGAATACTTTGTGCCTTCTCCTGTGGACATAATTACATTTTATGTAAACTGTGTCCTGTTGTGATGTGCTGGGAATCCAGTTTCTACATCATTTCCTTGTCCTCCTATACATACAAAAATACTACATTTCCTGCTCTCTTTCACATAGGTAGTGGTATGTAACTAGCTCTGGCCAATGGAATGTGGACAGTACTCTGAGGAGGCCCTCTGGGATGGCAGAACCACTAAATAGGAGGATCTCTGAGTCACAGTCACTGCTTGGGGTTGAGTTGTGCAAGAGAAGTTTATCCAGGAACACCTGCTTTTGCATGGAGCACTGAGATTTTGCAATAGTTTTTTTTTTTTTTAATAAACATTAATTACCTAATAATGCAGGCTTTTCCTTCCCAGTCCCAATGATTGAGGAGGCATGCATTAGAAACATAAAAATTCATGGTCATTTTTTACTGAAAATCACTCTTGTCTACAAGAGAAGTGTCACCCTTTCCAATGTCAATTGTCATCAGACTGACTATGGCAAGGTAAATATTGAAATAGGCACATGGCTCTTTTTTTCCTGCCTTCTAAACATATCCACAGGGTTTTCCCCTCCCCCCCAAAAAGAGACATATTTTCACTGCAGTTAGAACTATAATCCCCTGCAGCTATGGGTGCTACAGTTACATTTACTTTGTCTTGACACCATAGTCTGCAAGAATGAATTCTAATTGCACAATTTTAATAACCAGGGAATAAGCCACAGAAGTGCCCCAGCAACTAATACTATGATTGTAATGTAATTATAAACACCTACTGCATTTGCACATGCTTTCACCTCTATCCAAAGGGCCCCAGTCCTTCATTCTGCCTGGTAGTCCTCCATATACCCCTCAGAATTTTCTTCAAATAGCAGCCATGCCTGGAAATATGTGCATTATTGCTAAAAATTTCCCACTTCTTGGTACGTAGCAAAACTCAAGCATTTGGCTTTTGAAAACATTCTTTTTTCTAATTTTACACTTGAGATGACTCACACTTGAAAAGCAAAAAAGAACCTACTTAAGTATATGGGGAACTTACTGCCAAATTTCTGATTCCTTGGCAAAATTTCCCAGCCATGCCCACTAGTAAATTTTTGCACATACAGAGCCCAGGATGATTTGCACTTCACTTATCTGAGTAAGTTCTAAATGTTTCAGTTTATATGAAAATATTTTTCATGTATTTTCTCAATAATTCACTGATATTTTTAAAAGATATTTTTCAAGCAAAATTGTCCCCAAAATGTAAATTTATTAGTCTAAGTAATGCTGTAGGTTATTAGCCATTTTTTAAGTCTATGCAGGGAATACCACTAATTCACCAGTCCTTGATTAGGAGTTTGTCTTGGAATTATGTGCACTGATACTTTTTAAAAGATTGATGATTGATTGATTGATTGACTGATTTAAGAAAGCGGGAGGGGAGGGGCAGAAGGAGAGAGTCTTAAGCAGACTCTGTGCTGAGCAAGGAGCCCAACGCAGGGCTCAGTCCCATGACCCTGAGATCAGGACCTGAGCCGAAACCAAGAGTCAGATGCTTAACCGACTGCACCACCCGGGCGCCCCTATGTGCTCTGCAATTTAATGATCCTTTGTTCCCACCTGAGCCTTCATGTAATCCATTAACTTCCATTACATTAAGTTGACCCACAATGGTTTAGCATCTAATCTATTTCTTTCCCCTGCATTCTCTATGTTGCTATTTCCTATGTTAGATGTGTTGGTATTGATCTCTGATTACATCCCTCTATTGATTTCAACTGCATAATATTTTTTGCATCTCTTTTCTCCATTTATCTTTTTTGCCCTAATCATGCCCTTCTTTCATGCTTGGGGTCTATCATAATATCTCCCTTTGTCTCCAGTTTCTATTTGTTCTAAATCATTATACTTCTATCAGAGTAATCTTTCTAAACTTCAAAATTAATCATGCCATTCACTTTATCTAAAACTATCAATTTCCTTTTGAATAATATCTAAATTCCTCATTATGCTATTCAAGATGTCCTTCATTTCAACCTACCTCTTCAGCCTGTATTCTGATCATCATCTTCTTTGCTTCAGGCACTTTGGCCAGTACTTGTTTGGCTCTTTGCTTTTGTTCATGCTGTTCCCTCTCCCTGGAATATCCTTCTCTGCTCAATCTCTGAGTGTCAAGGTCATACCCATCTATCAAAGATTGGTTCCAAAAATATACCCTCTTTGAAGTCTTCCCCCTTGGAGTTAATTTCTTTGTTCTCTTGCCTCACACTACATAGTGTCTGGATTTGTATTCTGTTACTGTTCAGATTCTGCTTTCTAGTAATTACTTGTCAACTCTACATTTGCTGCCTATATCTCTGTCTCCTCTTCTGGTTTATGAGCCATTTGAGTAAAATAACCATTTATATTCTCATCAATATATCCTAAAATAACATATTCAATATGCACACATTTTTTTTCTGAATTACAACTTACTTTATAAGTCTCTCTAAAATTTCATAGTTTATTTTATTTAAAGATTTTATTTATTTATCAGAGAGAGAAAGAGAGAGAGCACAAGCAGAGGGAGTGGCAGGCAGAGGGAGAAGCAGGCTCCCCACTGAGCAAGGAGCCTGATGGGGTACTCGATCCCAGGACTCTGGGATCATGACCTGAGCGGAAGGCAGATGCTTAACTGACTGAGCCACTCAGGCGTCCCTATTTTATTTTATTTATTATATTGTATATTATATTTTATATTATTATATATTATATTATATTATATTATACCAGAATAGATAATATACAGTATGAATTAGTTTCAAATGTACAATATAGTGATTCAACAATCCCATACATTACTTGGTGCTCATCAAGCTAAGTGTACTCTCAATCACCTTCACCTATACCACCCATCCCCCTCCCCCCCTCCCCTCTGGTAACCATCTGTTTCTTCTTTATAGGTAAAAATCTGTTTTTTGGTTTGTCTCTCTCTTTTTTTCCCTTTGTTCCTTTGTTTTGTTTCTTAAATTCCACATATTCATAAAATCGTATGGAATTTTACTTTCTCTGGCTTATTTCACTTAGTATTATACTCTCTAGATCCATGCATCCTGTTGCAAATGACAAGATTTCATTCTTTTTTGCCACTGAATACCACATCTTCTTTATCCATTAATCTGTCAGTGGACACAGGCAGCTTCCATAATTTGGCTATTGTAAATAATGCTACAATAAACATATGGGTGCATATATTTTTTGGATTAGTGTTTTTGTAGTCTTTGAGTATACACCTGGTAGTGTGGTTACTGGATCATAGGGTAGTTCTGTTTTTAATTTTTTGAGGAACCTCCATACTATTTGCCACAGTGGCTGCACCAGTTTGCATTCCCAGTAACAGAGTAAGAGGGTTCCCCTTTCTCTGCATCCTTGCCAAAACCTGTTGTTTCCTCTGCTGTTAATTTTAGCCATTCCTCTGTTGTTAATTTTAGCCATTCTGACATTCTGATATCTCATTGTGGTTTTGATTTGCATTTCCCTGCTGATGAGTGATACTGAGCTTCTTTTCATGTGTCTGTTGGCCATCTGTATGCTTTCTTTGGAGAAATGTCTATTCACATCTTCTGCCCATTTTTTAATGTATTATTTGGCGTTTTTTTGGTGTTGAGCTGTAGAAGTTCTTTTTATATTTTGGACACTAACCCTTTATCAGATATGTCATTTGTGAATATTTTCTCCCATTCTGTAGATTGTCTTTTAGTTTTGTTGGTTATTTCCTTTGTGGTGAAGAAGCTTTTTATTTTGATGTAGTCCCAATAGTTTATTTTTGTTTTTGTTTCCCTTTCATCAGGAGACATATTTAGAAGATGTTGTTATGGTCAATGTCAGAGAAATAATTGCTGCCTGTGCTCTTTTTCAAGATTTTTTTTTATGGTCTCAGGTCTAATATTTAGTTTCTTAACCTATTTTGAGGTTATTTTTGTGTATGACTTAAGAAAGTGGTCCAGTTTTATTCTTTTGCATGTGGCTGTCCAGTTTTCCCTGCACCATTTATTGAAAAGACTCTCTTTTCCCCATTGCATATTCTTGCCTTCTTTGGCAATGATTAATTCACCATATAACTGTGGGTTTATTTCTAGGCTTTCTATTCTGTTCTATTGATCTGTGTCTATTTTTGTGCCAGTACCATATTGGTTTTTGTTTTGTTTTGTTTTCCCAAGGAGTTTATTTGGGCAGACCTGGGGACAGGGAGGCTCTGCATCTAAAATATAGTGTTGGGCCTCTTGGTGGTGAAGCATGGCTTGTACTGGTGACACAGGACTCGGTGGGGGCAGTGGAACCTTGATCTGGGAGTCACGGAACTGCTTGACTGCCAGTTAGCAGCACTTGCTGGCTGCAATCTCATCCACCTTCATGATCTGGATCGAGTGGGCCCATGCACAGTGCTGGGCACCCATGTCTCAGTAACACTGGGTGACAGCATGTGTAGTGGTCAGGTCCTGGTACTCCCAGCACATGTTGTGGGTGCCACTCTGGGAGTCATAGCACAGCCAGATACCAAAGTTCTTTACCTGCAGGGGGGATTTCTCAAACACCTGTCCACAGACAATTTCCCCTGAAGACTTTTTCATCTTCTCATCTTCTTCAACTGAGACATAAAGTACCAGAAGCAGGACTTGGTGACATCATGATTAGGTGCAAAGATTTACCTGTGATAGAGGGGTGGATTATGTCATTTGGGGTTGGCAGACAGTACCCCACCACCGTGTACTCTCACAGTGTGCCCAAGGCCCTTATGGCACACTCTCCACTCTCATTGCCCCCCATTAAAGAACCATATTGTTTTGATTACCACAGCCTTGTAATATAACTGAAGTCTAGAATTGTGATAGCTCCAGTTTTGTTTTTCTTTTTCAAGATTGCTTTGGCTATTTGGGGATTTTGTGGTTTCACACAATTTTAGGATTGTTTTTTCTAGCTCTGTGAAAAAAAAATGCTGTTGGTATTTTGATAGGGATTCCATTAAATCTGTAGATTGCACTGGGTAGTAGAGACATTTTAACAATATTTGCTCTTCCAATCCATGAGCATGGAATGTCTTTCTATTTCTTGGTGTCATCTTCAATTTCTTTCATCAGGGTTTTATAATTTTCAGAGTAAAGTTCTTTCACTTCTTTGATTAGGTTTATTCCTAGGTATATTATTATTTTTAGTGCAATTGTATATGGGATTGTTTTCTCAATTCACTTTCTGCTGCCTTATTATTAGTATATAGAAATGCAATGAATTTCTGTACATTCATTTTGTATCCTGCAATCATACTGAATTCATTTATCAGTTCTAGTAGTTTTTTTGGTAGAGTCTTTAGGGTTTTCACACATTGTATCATGTCATCTGCAAAGAGTGAAACTTTTACTTCTTCAAAAAACTTTTTACTTTTTCAAAAAAGTTTGAGAAGAGTAAGTATTAACTTTTCTTTAAATGTTTGACAGAATTCACCTGTGAAGTCATCTGGTCCTGGGCTTTTGTTTGTTAGGAGTTTTTTGATTACTGATTCAATTTCATTGTTGATAATTGGTCTGTTCAAATTTTCTATTTATTCCTTTTTCAGGTTTGGTAGGTTATATGTTTCTAGGAATTTATCCATTTCTTCTAGGTTGTCTAGTTTGTTGGCATATAACTTTTCAAAAAATTCCCTTACAATCCTTTGTATTTCTGTGATGTTGGTTATTTCTTCTTTTTTGTTTCTGATTTTGAGTATTTGAGTCCTCTCTCTTTCCCTCTCTCTCTCTTTCTTTTTTCCTCTCTCTTTTTGATGAGTCTGGCTAGAGGTTTATCAGTTTTGTTGATAGCCAAACTGTGGAAAGAGCTGAGATGCCCTTCAACAGATGAATGGATGAAGAAGAAGTGGTCCATATATACAATGGAATATGACTCAGCCATCAGAAAGGATGAATACCCAACTTTTACATCAACATGGATGGGACTGGAGGAGATTATGCTAAGTGAAATAAGTCAAGCAGAGAAAGTCAATTATCATATGGTTTCACTTATTTGTGGAACATAAGGAATAGCATGAAGAACATTAGGAGAAGGAAGGGAAAAATGAAGGGGGAGAATGGAGGGAGAGATGAACCATGAGAGACTATGGACTCTGAGAAACAAGCAGGGTTTTAGAGGGGAAGGGGGTGGGAGGATGGGTTAGCCCAGTGATGGGTATTAAGGAGGGCACATACTGCATGGAGCACTGGGTGTTATATGAAAAGAATGAATCGTGTATCACTACATCAAAAACTAATGATGTATTGTATGGTGATTAACATAACATAATAAAATAAAATTTAAAAAAAATTGTTGATCTTTTCAAAGAACCAGCATCTAGTTTCATTGATCTGTTTTTTGTTTGTTTGTTTGTTTTTTAGTTTCTATATCATTTATTTCTGCTCTCTTCTTTATTATTTTCTGCCTTCTGCTGGTTTTTGGTTTGTTTGCTCTTCTTTTTCTAGCTCCTTTAGGTATAAGGTCAAGTTATTTATTTGAGTTTTTCTTGCTTCTTGAGGTAGGCCTGTATTGTTTTTTTATTTTTTTATTCTTATGTTAATCCCCATACATTACATCATTAGGTTTAGATGAAGTGTTCCATGATTCATTGTTTGTGCACACACCCAGTGCTCCATGCAGAATGTGCCCTCCTCAATACCCACCACCAGGCTAACCCATCCTCCCACCCCACTCCCCTCTAGAACCCTGTTTGTTTTTCAGAGTCCATCGTCTCTCATGGTTCGTCTATCCCTCCGATTTCCCCCGCTTCATTCTTCCCCTCCCGCTACCTTCTTCTTCTTTTTTTTTTCTTAACATATATTGCATTATTTGTTTCAGAGGTACAGATCAGAGATTCAACAGTCTTGCACAATTCACAGCGCTTACCAGAGCACATACCCTCCCCAGTGTCTATCACCCAGTCACCCCATCCCTACCACCCCACCCCCCACTCCAGCAACTCTCAGTTTGTTTCCTGCAATTAAGAATTCCTCATATCAGTGAGATCATATGATACATGTCTTTCTCTGTTTGACTTATTTCACTCAACATAATACCCTCCAGTTCCATCCACGTCATTGCAAATGGCAAGATCTCATTCCTTTTGATGAGGTAGGCCTGTATTGTTATAAACTTCCCTCTTAGAACCACTTTTGGTGCATCCCAAAGATTTTGGACTATTGTCTTTACATTTTCATTTCTCTCCATGCAATTTTTGACTTCTGCTTTGATTTCCTGGTTGACCCATTCATCCTTCAGTAGCATGTTATTTAACCTCCATGGATTTGTGGTCTTTCCAGATTTTTTTCTTATCCTTGACTTCTAGTTTCGTAGTGTCATGGTCAGAAAAGATGCTTGGCATTACTTTGATTTTTGAATTTGTTAAGACTTGTTTTGTGGCCTCATATGCGATCTATCCTGGACAATGTTTCATGTGCACTTGAAAAGAATGTGTATTCTGCTTTTTAGGATGGAATTTTCTGAATATGCCTGTTAAATCCATCTGGTGCAGTGTATCATTCAAAGCCACTGATCCTTGTTGATTTTCTATTTAGATGATCTGTCCTTTGATGTAAAAGAGGTGTTCAAGTCTGTTATTATTATTGTATCATTATCAATTAGTTCTTTATATCTGTTATTAACTGTTTACTATATTTGGGTGCTCCTGTGTTAGGTGCAAAAATATTTACAATGGTTATGTCTTCTTTCATTGTCCCTTTAATGATTATATAGTGTCCTTCTTTGCATCTGCTTAGAGACTTGGTTTTATTTTTTTTAATTTTTTTTTAGATTTTTAAAAATTTATTCATTTGTGAGAGAGAGAGAGAGCAAAAGCACAAGCAGAGGGGAGGATCAAAGGGAGAGGGAGAAGTAAACTCTCTGCTGAGTGGAGAGCCCAATGTGGGGCTCAATCCCAGGACCCAGGGATCACAACCTGAGCTGAAGGCATATGTTTAACTGATTTAGCCACCCAGGTACTCCAAAGTCTTTGTTTTAAAGTGTATTTTGTCTGATATAAGTATTACCACCCTGGATTTCTTTTCACATCCATTTTCATGATAAATGTTTCTCCATCCACTCACTTTCAATCTGCATGTATCTTTAGGTCTGAAATGAGTCTCTCATAGGCAGCATACAGATGGATCTTCTATTTTTTTAAGATTTTATTTATTTACTTGAGAGAGAGCAAGGCGGGGGGGGGGGGAAGAGAGCACAGAGGAAGAGGGAGAAGCAGACTTCCTGCTGAGCAGGGAGCCTGATGTGGGGCTCGATCTCAGGACCCTGAGATCATGACCCCAGCCAAATGCAGACACTTAAGAGACTGAGCTACCCAGATGCCCCAAGATGGGTCTTCTTTTTAAGTCCATTCCATCACCCTATGTCTTTTGATTAGAGCATTTAGTCCATTTACATTCAAAGTAATTATTGATAGGTATGTATTTATTTCCATTTTGTTACTTGTTTCATGGTTGTTTTGTAGATTTTCTCTGTTCCTTTCTTCTCTGGCTCTCTTCTCTCACCATAGGTTGGCTTTCTTTAGTGATATACTTGGCTTCCTTCCCCTTCATTTTTTTTTTAAGATTTTATTTATTTATTTGATAGAGAGAGAGAGAGAGGAATCACAAGTAGGCAGAGTGGCAGGGAGCAGCAGAGGGAGAAGCAGGCTCCCTGCTGAGCAAGGAGCCTGATGTGGGACTCGATCCCAGGACCCTGGGATCATGACCCAAGCCAAAGGCAGACGCTTAACGACCGAGCCACCCAGGCGCCCCTCCCCTTCATTTTTTGCATATCGATCACTGGTTTTTGATTTGTTACCACTAGGTTTGTATATAACATCTTCTGCATATGGCAGGCTATATTAAAGTTATGGTTGTTAAATTTGAATCCATTCTTTACTCTCCCCCCAACATTTTAGGTATATGGTGTCATACTTTACATCCTTTTATTTTGCAAGTCCCTTGACTAGTTTTTACAGATACAGTTGTTTTGTTTGTTTAGTGGTTTGTTTTTAATGCTTTTGTGTTTCTTACTTTTCTTACTCTTACTTATGGCTTTTCATTTCCACTTAAAGAGTCCTCTTTAACATTTCTTTTAGGGCTGATTTAATGTTCATGAACTCCTTTAGCTTTTGTTTTTCTGTGAAACTCTATCTCTCCTTCTATTCTGAAAAATAACCTTTCTGGATAGAGTATTCTTTGTTGTAATTTTTTTTTTTTTCCTTTCAGCACTTTGAATATATCATGCCACTGTCTTCTGGTCTGTAAAGTTTCTGCTAAAAAATCCACTGATAACCTTATGGGGTTCCCCTTGTATGTAGTTGTCTCCTTTTCTCTTGTTGCTGTTAAAATTCTCACTGCTTTTTGCTATTTTAATTACTATGTGTCTTGGTGCAGAAGTCCTTGGGATGATTTTGTTGGGGGATCTCTGTGCCTACTGGATCTGGATATCTGTTTCCTTCTCCAGATTATGGAAGTTTTCAGATATTATTTCTTCAAATACATTTTGTGCCCCCGTTTCTCTCTTTTCTTCTGGGATCCCTATAATGCAAATGTTATTATGCTTGATGAAGTCACTGAGTTCCCCAAGTCTATTCTCATTTTGCATATTTTTTCTCTCCCCTCCATTACTCTGTCCTCTAGATCATGAATTTAGTCTTCTGACTCCTGTAGTCTTCTATTTATTACATCTGGTGTACTTTTAATTTCATTTATTGGGGCGCCTGGGTGGCTCAGTCCTTAAGCATCAGCCTTCGGCTCAGGTCATGATCCCAAGGTCCTGGGATCGAGCCCTGCATCAGGCTCCTTGTTCTACAGGAAGTCTGCTTATCCCTCTCCCACTCTCCCTGTTTGTGTTCCCTCTCTTGCTGTGTCTCTCTCTGTCAAATAAATAAATAAAATCTTTAAAAATTTTCATTTATTGTATTCTTCATCTTTAATTGGTTCTTTTTTTATGTGTTTTCCATCTCTTTATTAATGATCTCACCAATGTCCCCCACTCTTTCCTGAAGTCCAGTATCTTTATGATCATTAATTTAAATTCTCTATCAGACATATTACTTATATGCATTTCACTTAACGGTCCTGCTGTGGTTTTATCCTGTTCTTTCATTTAGGACTTTTTCCTCTGTCTCCTCACTTTATTTATCTCTCTGTGTCTGCTTCTCTGTGTTCAGAAAGTCAACTATGTCTCTTGCTCTTGAAAGTAGTGGATGGGGTGTGCATATTTAACAAAGTGGCACTGGTCCTTTGCTAGAGGGGATGCACAGCCACACTGAGACTAGGGCTAGCCAGGCTGAAATCTGCAAAGCATGCATGGGTGGGGCATACAGTTTTAACAAGGTTGTGTATTCTCTGGTGGCGGTGACCAGCTGCCACTGCTGCAAAGACCAAAGCTTGGCAAAGTGCACAGTGGGGAGATTGGTATTGGTATGGCTTGTGATGGTTTTCTGGGGGGTTTGACCCACAGTGCCAGGGCTGACGAAGGCTCAGCTTGAGGGAGCAGGACACATAGTAAGCAAGTTAGGTTTTGAATGCCAGCACTTTGCTGGTTCCTGCAGGTGGCTGTGTGTTTATCTGGGCTGCGGGGGAGGGAAATGGCACCTGTCAGCTCCTTTGTTCCTGGAGGAGCCTCCCGAGGAAATCTGTCCCTCTGGAACATGCTCTGTGATTAGTAAATAATTCTCCCTCTTATTATTTTCTTAACACTCTGCATCTTGTCCATAAACTTCTCAGGTTCATTTATGAAAAAAACAAAAACAAAACCAAACAAACAAAAAAAACAAAAAACCTCAGCCATTGGTTTCAGACTTGCTTATTTATCTAATTTAAGTTACTTTTCAGTTGCAAATGACATGGTTACAAGAGATAAGAACAGAAAAATAGCTTCATTTCTCTTGATTGTGCACCAGAATAGTTGCACACAACAGTGGACAATTTGCCACACTGGGCCTTGTGACTAGAAAGCACACTAAAAGACCATTCATGCTTATTGCATATGCACTAGGGTTAACAAGTAGATCAGTGTTCAGTTATAAGCAGAATTGGGCCAAAGACTGGTTGTAACTATTCTAGTTCATGTATGCCTTATAGCAGTTTAGCCTCAAAATTTCACATAAAAAAAGTCATAAAAGTCAATGGGCAAATTCAATTAAAAATTTGTGTATATTAGAGACTTCAGGGGAAGATTGTGGAGTAGGAGGACCCTAAGCTCAACTCTCCTATGGATACAATTAGATAACACTCACCTCAGTGTAAATAACTCAGAAAATGCCTCAAAGACTGGCAGAATAAACTCCACAACTAAATGTGGAGAAGGGGACTTTGAAGAGTGTAGAAAGGGGAGAGATGTGGTGGGAAGCTAAATGGACTCTTGAGCCATCTGCTGGGGGGAGCTGTGGGCATGGATAGGGGAGAGAAATAGACAATCACACCAGGGAGCCCACACTGGGAAGACAAATCCCCATAGTGTTTGGTTTTGAAAACCAGAGGGGCTTAATTGCATGAGTTCTTACAACCAGGGGGCTTAAAGACTGGAAATTTAAATATCAGTGGGCTGGACTCTGGAAGAGTCTGGAGGGTGATAAGAAACTGAGTCTCCACCCTTACAAAGACAGGACAACAAATAGCTCAAAGAGATACAGCACAGAAGCAGCTGTTTGAAAAATGCCTGGGGCATATGGGAGAGATTTATTTATTAATCACAGTGCCTGTTTTGGCTCTGTAATCTATGTAAAAACATAGGATAATGAATAAGAATTCTCAAAACTTAAGCTATTTACATGAGAAAAGGAAGTCACATATAAAACAATCTTTATATAAATGCATTACAGTGCTAAAAGATTGCTTACAATTAATAGGTTGAGCTTCTTTAGGTCAGAGGCCATACCTTCCACTTTTTAGATAACTTTCTAGTACCCTAAACAGTATCATGTTCCTAGAGGTTGCTTAATAAATGTTCAATTGATTAATCATAAGTCTCTTCCCTTTAAAGAAAAACTGCTAAAATCTTTACTTCTCAAGTTAATTTCCTTCCCCCAGCTCATATTAATGTGCACATACTGGAAAACTAATATTTTATTGTAATACATTATTTATATTCAAAACAGGAAATATGAATACATTGAATAAAATTTGGTATGTTAATCTTTATGAGTCTAGTTATCTATTTTGTATATGCAATGCCATGGTATTATAGGGTACATTTAATTAATTAATTAACATTTTAATTAATCATGTATGACTAAACACTGAACTAAGTTCCAGATGAACTAGGTGTGACATGGGAAAGTCATTGCATCTTTCTGAACCTTGGTTCAATTCTCTGTAAAATTAGAAGGTTGTATTCTTTCTAAGGTCTCTTCTACTTCTTTGTCTCAATTGTACAAATGACTTCATATACATAGACACATATGTAAATAAGTTTTAAAATAGTATTTAATTGGTTGTTAAAGAATATAGTCTATTTCTTTTCTTTTCTTTTTTTTTAGATTCCATATAATTTTCAATATTATTCAGAAACCAGAAGGCTAGGTCATAGTTGCCTACACCAAAATGTAAAAAATAATACAAACTCATATATCAAGGAAAAGAAGAGCCTGAGGAACTGGCTTTTGGAGTTCTGTCAATAAAACCATCACAGTAGAATCACCGTACAGGGAGTTGCTATAATTGATAAGTCTCAACCATGTACATTTTCCTTCCAATCAAGTTTTTAGAACCTCATCTCGGGGTGCCTGGGTGGCTCAGTCGTTAAGCGTCTGCCTTCGGCTCAGGTCATGATCCCAGGGTCCTGGGATCGAGCCCCGCGTTGGGCTCCCTGCTCGGTGGGGAGCCTGCTTCTCCCTCTGCCACTCCCCCTGCTTGTGTTCCCTCTCTTGCTATGACTCTCTCTGTCAAATAAATAAATAAAATCTTTAAAAAAAAAAAAGAACCTCATCTTAACTATGAAAGAACAGCCAAGAATTAGCAAATCATTGTAAAAAAAAAAGATCTAACATAATTAAAAAATAAAAACTATCAATCATTTTTGGAAAAATAGGAGATATATGGATATTATCTCATTTTTGTTTCTCAGACTAAAGAACATCTAACTTCTATATTATATTGGAGAGAGAAAGAGAGAAGAATAAATTTGGAGTAATTCTTTACAATTTAGAAAAGGAAAGAGGGAAGGTAGGAAGGAAGGAAGGAAAGAAAGATAAAATGATAACGAAAAGAGAAGGAAAAATAATCAAAGAAATAACTTAAGAATATTTGGTAGATCTTAGAAATATAAGTTTCTAGACTAAACTGGCTCATTCTGAATACCCATTAAAGTGAATGAAAACTTAGCCACACCAAGGGAATTATTATTACATTTGAGTAACAAGTATAAAGATATAATCCTTAAAGCTTCCAGAAACAGAACCACATTCTGGTCACATTCAAAAGATAACAAATCATAATGGTATCAGACTTCTCAATAGCAGTACTGAAAACTAGAAAAAGGAGTATAACTTTTAAGATTCAAAGGGAAGCTGATTTGCAATATAGAATTCTATATCCAACTGTACTAACAGTTGGGGATGACATTGGAATAAAGACATTTTAAGACATAAAACAAGAAACAACTTCTTATGCACTTTTTCCATGAAAAAAAAATATAATCAAGAAAATGAGGATGTAAACCAAGATATAGAAATGCAAGGACAAGGGAATCAAAGCGAATTTTGAAATGGATTTCCAGGATGGTGGCAAAGAGAACTTAATAAAAGCTATGTTGTAATCCAGATTGTAGCAGAGGATAGAAGGCTCAAGAAGGGATGTCTTCCATATTTTGAAGAAGGAGAAAAAGAAAAGAGAAGGAGGAGGAGGAGGAGAAAATAAAAAGATTATTTGCTATGTCTGAATGTTTTGGAAAGATATTTTCATTGTTATAAGAGAGTGTAATTATGGACTACCTGTAAGTTCAGAGATAATCAAGGAAATTAAAAATTAAAGGTTTTTTTTTTAATTTCAGGAAAAAAAAATATTAGCATAATAATGCTTCTTTAATTAAAAATACTATAAGTATAATGGAAGCCAAGGAGGATGAGAATGTATTTTGCAAGTGGAGAAGATAAAACTAAGTCCTCATCTTCCATAGTAGGAAGTCAATAGTAATATAAAAAATAGGAAAAAAATGTATATTAGTAGCATAAGCATGTTCTTTAGGACTGTGGAAATAATATATAGGAGTTGAAAACCTATATATATTGGGAAAAGAAATCAGTTATGAGGTGGACAGGGAAGGAGACTGCTCAACATCTTTTCCATTATAACCATGTTGAACAATTTTTTAAACCCTGTGAATGTATAATTTTGATAAAAAATGAAATTAAATTTAAAGCTAAATGGCAGATTGTAAAATTTTTCTAAAGGCTATTCTGTTCATTCATTTTTGGAGTGGTTTAAGTAACTCATTTTGTTGTTTTTATTCCCTTTTTGCTTTTTTTGTTTGTTTATCTTTTGCTTTATTTGTTTGTTTTTAAGCAGTAGGCATTCCTTTAACAAAGTACATTTGTAGATGTTTCCCACAGTATACCTGGTACATAAAAATATAATGTGTATTACCCAATCCATTAAGAAGAATCACATTTATAATTATAAAACCACTTCACACCAGTTAGAATGGCTAAAAAGAACAACTCAGGAAAAAACAGTTGTTGGTGAGGATGGGAAGAAAGGGGAACCCTCTTACACTGTTGGTGGGAATGCAAACTGGTGCAGCCTCTCTGGAAAACAGTATGGAGTTCCCTCAAAAAATTAAAAATAGAGCTACCTTATGACCCAACAATTGCACTACTAGGTATTTATCTGACAGATACAATGATTTGAAGGGGCACATGCACCCCAATTTTTATAGCAGCTATGTCCAAAATAGCCAAAATATGGACACAGCCCAGATGTCTATCAACAGATGAATGGATAAGGAAGAAGTGCCATATATATATATATATATATATATATATATAATGGAATATTACTCAGCCATCAAAAAGAATGGAATCTTGCTATTTGCAATGATGTGGATAGAACTAGAAAGTTTTAAGCCAAACTAAATAAGTCAGTCAGAGAAAGACAAATACCATATGATTTCACTCATATGTGGAATTTAAAAAACAAAACAGATGAACATAGGGGAAGGGAAGGAAAAATAAAATAAGATGAAAATGTTGCTGGAGGGGAGGTAGGTGGGGGGGAAGGGAAACTTGCGTGATGGGCATTAAGGAGGGTACTTGATGTAATGAGCACTGGGTGTTATATGCAACTGATGAATCACTAAATTCTACTTCTGAAGCTAATAAAAATAATAAAATAAATAAAATAAAATAAATAAAAAACAAAATCAATGAAAAACCTCTCCCAGATCCACTACTTTGGTATCATGGTCTTGTTTCAGGCCTTCAGCATCTCACTGACATAATCACATAAGCCCTTGAGTGGTCTTCATGCTTTTATATTTTGCAGGTTTATAGTCTTCTTTTTTGAAAGCAGACATGTATGCACAAAATAATAGCCTCAAAGATGACAATGTTTTGTTGGGACTTCATGAGCATAGACCATTATTATTCAACATATTCCCAGGGTGACAGGTTTCAACTAAGTACAGAGAGTTAATTAAGCTAACTAATGATATTTGGTTAATGATAGGATAGCAAATGGAACCCTAATTAATGAGTAAGCTAAGGGTGATTGCCTATTTCCAGGCATTAGTCTCAATTTCTTTTTAATCAGTTACATATTGCTTGGTATAATCATAGGATATAATAGTAATACTGGAAATATCAGCAGTAAATACTCTACATAATTATATTTTATCCCTGCCTACATAAAACATTGTTTTAAACCAAATTTGAGTGTCTTGTATCATACACTGGGGAAAGATATTTTTATAGTGATGCTACTTTTATTTTTATGTAAATTCTTCTAATGTGTCTTTTTCTTTTTTAAAGGTAGTTTGAAATGCTAAAATCAAATTACTAAGGCTCACTCCAGATCACCACTGCCAACACATTCAAACACACATGTGCAAACACATACATACACATACATTCACCTTATAAATTTTTTGTACCTGGGAAAAGAAAAATGTTTTTGCTTTTTGATTTTTTCTATAACTTAATTTTTCCTAAAACATCATTCCCAAATTGAGTCATTTGTGTTTTTTCCTCTCTCAACTTTTCATTTTTTTTAATTTGTCTCTAGATATCTCAAGGTGATACTTGATTGTATGATATATCATATCTGATTACACAGTCATATTGCCTTAAACTGTGTCCATAATGAACACAATATGGCTGAAGTAATTTTTCATGATACAACACAGCACCTGGTTTGCTGGTCTGTAACATCCAATGTAGGTTCCTGAAGTGGAAATGAAGAAAGAAGTAGTAAATTAAAACACACTAATTTCAGAAATTTTAATTTCTACATATCTGTTTATAACATGGGAGATCCAGATGGAGTTTCCAAATAGAGCTGCTCAGCCATCAGAAATGTGTAGAAATAAACATTTTGTCCCATCACAGATTTTGTCACTTTGTGCAGCCTGTCCTAATGACCAAATTTAAATCTACTTGAGGAAAGCATTTTCCAGCTTAGTTTCATTCTTAGTCTACTAAGTGGTGACATAGCATTTTGTAAAGAAATAGGGTTACAAACTCTTTTGTGACTATTACCTTAAATGCAAGCTCTCAAGAACCAGTGAAAACTGCAATTTGATCAGTTGACTCCAGGAAATACATATCTAAAATATATTTCTATTTTTTGAATGGCATAGTAGCCTTGCAAAACTGAAATTTAGAAAAATTCTGAAAGGCCAAAGAAGTTTCATCACTGAGATCATTTTGCTGTTGCATTGCTTTATCTGTCAAACATATCTCTGTCAAGATATGATTTGCTTATGGGGGAATATAGAGCTTTTGACAAAGCTTTAGAATGAAAGTGAAATCTTATTTTCTTGTTATCTGTTGACAGAGCCAGAAATAATTTCTTTGAAGTGAATCTTACCTCACCACCACTGTATTTGTAATTCCCAAAGTTGATTACCTTTTCATGAGAATATAAATGTAACACACAAGAATAATATATATATATATATATATATATATAATTTTTCTTTGAGATATCGACTAAAACCCCAAGTACTCTCCATTCTCTCCATCTCATATCTAATTATGGAAAACTACTTCCATCAATGGATTCAGGCTGCACCATAGGAATCAAGCATTACTTCATAATTCTACTTCTCATTTTTTTAGCTGTACTGTATTTTTTACTGATGTATAATTCAACTTTTGAGTTTTATTGAAACACCCTTTCTCCTCATTAATAAGAAAAGTTAAGTTTTTAATGAGGTGCCTTGTAATCTAGTATGTGTGGGGTTTTTTGGGAAAAAGGAGGTGATATAAAAAATTTGCAATGGTCGGAGTCACCAAAATTTAAGACAGATGCAGATTACTTTCTTATTGCTTACTGAAACAATTCATTGGGAATTCATAGTAAAGTAAAATATAATAAAATGTTAGAATCACTCCTGTTTTCCTCAAGTTTGGGGTTTAAATGATTAAATTCATTTTCCCTTTTTATTGAAGTATAACATATAATGTTATATGAATTTCAGATGTATACATGTTGATTTAATAATTCTATACTTTACTCAATGCTCACCATGGTAAGTGTAGTCATCATTTGTCACCATATAACATTATAACCATATATAACATATATAATTATATTCCCTATGTTGTACTTTTCATCTACGTGACCTATTTATTTTATAACTGGAAGATTGTACCTCTTAATCCCTTTTATCTGTTTTGCCCATCCCCCTTTCTCACTCCCTTCTAGCAATCACCAGGTGGTTCTCTGTATTTAAGAATCTGCTTTTTGTTTGTTCAGTTGTTTGTTTTTTTTTTTTAGACTCCACATATATGTGAAATCACATAGAATTTGTGTTTTTCTGTCTGAATCATTTCACTTAGCATAATACCTTCTATGTCCAACAGTGTTGTTGCAAATGGCAATATCTCATTCTTTCTTATGGTTGAGTAATATTCCATTGTATATTTATACACCACAACTTCTTTATCCACTCATCCATCAATAAACATTTGGGTTGCTTCTATTTATTGGCTATTGTAAATAATACTGCAATAAACATATGGGTGCGTATATCTTTACAAACCATGTTTTTGTTTTCTTTTGGTAAATACCCAGTAGTGGAATTCCTCGATCATATGATATTTCTATTTTAATTTTTTGAGGAGCTTCCATGCTGTTTTCCACAGTTGTTGCACCAATTCACATTCTCACCAACAGTGTGTGAAGTTTCTCTTTTCTCCACCTCCTCACCAACACTTGTTCTTTCTTGTCTTTTTGATTCTAGCCATTCCGGTTGATATGATGTGATATCTCATTGTGGTTTTGATTAACATTTCCTTAATGATTAGTGATGTTGAGCATCTTTTCCTGTGTCTACTGGCCATCTGTATTTCTTTGGAAGAATGTTTATGCTGGTCTTCTGTCCATTTTTAAATTGGATTTGTGTGTGTGTGTGTGTGTGTGTGTGGGTTGAGTTGTGTAAGTTCTTTATATATTTTGGATATTAACCCCTTATTGGATATATTATTTGCAGATATTTTCTCCCATTCACTATGTTGCCTTTTTGTTTTGCTGATGATTTCCTTTGCTGTGCAGAAACGTTTTGTTTTGAGGTAGTCCCAATAGTTTAACATTTGCTTTTGTTTCCCTTGCATGAGGAGACATATTCATAAGTATGTTGTTAAGGCTGATATCCAAGAGATTACTACCTATGTTTTCTTTTAGTACTTTTATGATTTCAGGTTTCACAGTTAAATGTTAATTTATTCCAAGTTAAATTTTTGTGTATGGTGTAAGAAAGTGCTCCAGTTTCATTCTTTTGCCTGTAACTGTGTAGTTTGCATCTAGCTGCACTATTTATTTCCAGTGCATATTCCCCAGTGCATATTTTTGTCTCCTTTGTCATAGATTAATTGACCATATTTGTGTGGGTTTGTTTCTGGGCCCTCTATCTCATTCCATTGATCTATGTGTCTATTTTTGTGCCAGTACCATAGTGTTTTGATTACTATAGTTTTGTAGTATATCTTGTAATCTTGAATTGTGGTACTTCCAGCTTTGTTCTTCTTTCTTAAGATTGCTTTGGCTATTCAAGGTCTTTTGTATTATCATACAAATTTTGGGATTATTTGTTCAGGTTCCCTGAAAAATAGAGATTGCTTTGAATCTGTAGGTAATACAAGAAAAGAGTTTGAGCACAAGCCAAGAAGTTTGCACCTTCATAGGCAGTGACTTTGTGACTGGGATTGGTTTGGCAAGAAGTTGTTTACAATATTTTTGCAAATGTAACATTGTTCTGTACAATTACTAGTCACCTGTTGAGGGTTGGGCAGGTGTCATTTACCATTTCTGCCAATGGTACACAGTTCTCTTCTTGCTGAATTGCCTGGTTTTCACACAGGGTCTCCTCCTACAGTCTTTTATATTTTTAATTATTAAATTAATCTTGGTTTTATTTTAATATTGTTGTCAGTATTTCAATTGCTGTAGAATTGTGAACTGTTATGCTTCAATGTGTTCCCAAGGAGCTAGTTTCCTTTTCTATGGATGCAGACATACTTCACACCATTTAGAGCTACACTTAGCCGCCAGCTGGCTGTATGAAAAAGAAAATCAGATATGGCCCCTACTCTCCTACATTTGTTCTTCTTTCTGCAGAATCTGGGTTGTGTGTTTATGATCCTCAGATCCAAAGTCAGCCAATGCCTCATTTCTGCATACCTTCTTTGTGTTTACATTGCATTTTGTCTGTGTTGCTATTTGGAGTAATTGTTTCTATTTTTTTAAGATTTATTTATTTATTTGAGAGAGAGAGAGCACAAGCAAGAGAGGTAGGGAGAGGGAGAGGGAATCTCAAGCAGACTCTGTGCTCAGAGCAGAGCCCAGTGAGATCATGACCTGAGGCAAAACCAAGGGTCAGACCCTCAACTGACTGTACCACCCAGGTGCCCCAGTTGTTTGTATTTTTTTAAATCTAGACTTATTTTATAAAATGTTATTTTGAAAGCTACAACCAAGTAAGAAACAATATGACCTTCAGGAAAAGTTTTCTATTACTTCTTGTCAAATGAAGAGAGAACACAGGGACACCTGGGTGGCTCAGTCGGTTAAACGTCTGCCTTCAGCTCAGGTCACAATCCCAGGATCCTGGGATCGAGTCCCGCATCAGGCTCCCTGCTCAGTGGGGAGCCTGCTTCTCCCTCTGCCTGCTGTTCCCCCTGCTTGTGCTCTCTCTCTCTCTGATATATAAATAAATAAAATCTTTAAAAAAGAGAGCGAGAGAACACAAAAACTAGTGACAGTAATTATAAGTAAATTCTGAAAATACTACTCTGATTACATCCAAGTGATTAAATCTCACTCCATGCTAACTTGGGTTTCCATGAATTTTCACAATGGAATAGAATCCCTGACATGCAAAATAGTATGTTTATATATTCAGTTGGGGGAAACATCAAGGCAAACTGTAGATTATAAACAAGCCAAGTTGCTAGAAAACATTCCACTTAACAATCTTAAATAGTAATAGATCAAACACATAAGGGTCTGGTGCTGAGAAAAAGTTCAGTGTCAGGGACCTACCACTAACCTGAGCATTAAGAGCTTTGAGTACTGACTCTGCTAGGAAGGAATTAAACTTGATTATCATTAAGATGCTTTCAAGATATATGATTCTGTGGTTCTAGTATCAAAAAATACCAATAAAATGACATATACACGGAAAGTGCATGGTTTAGAATAATTAGCTAGGGATGAGTTAGGTCTTATATATACACTTATGGGCCATGTGGCTGAAATCAAGTTTCTTAACTCCTCTGAGTCATTGCTTCCTCAGTTGTAAGAGGAGGATAAAAGTAGCTGCCTTAGGGGCACCTGGGTGGCTCAGTCGGTTAAGCGTCTGCCTTCTGCTCAGGTCATGATCCCGGGGTCCTGGGATTGAGGCCCGCATCGGGCTCCCTGCTCGGTGGGGAGCCTGCTTCTCCCTCTCCCTCTCCCTCTGCTGCTCCTCCAGCTTGTGCTCTCTCACTCTCTCTCTGTCAAATAAATTAATTAAAAAAAAAAAGTAGCTGCCTTAAAGGGTTTTGTGAGGCTCCAGTGAGATGGTGTATATAAACACCCAGCACAGACCTTAACTCAGAAACATTAAGAACAGCAAAAAGAAATTTCTTTACCTATCTTAGTGCTTATGAAGCCTGAGCTATGCATCCCTGTGTAATCATGGTTTTACTTACATTACTTTTGCACACACAGTGTTACTCTGGAGTTAGGTGCTCAATAAATATTTGGTGAATCAGTCAACAAGTATCAAAATAGCTGTTCTCTGCCTCCAATTATTTCTATCCAGATTTTGGCAATAGATTAACTTGAATTTCAGTCCTTCTCTACCACTTACTAGATGGCTATATGATCATGGACAAGCTACCTAACTTCTTTGAGTTTCAGTTTTTCTCATGGAAAATAAGATTATTGAATACAATCTACCTTACAGGATTTTTGTACAGATTAAATGGTGTAATGCAAATATAGTATCTAGTACAATGTCCAGTTATAGCAAGCACACAAGAAATGACTTATTATTACCACTGGTCACAGACTAAAAGATCTAAATTATGCTGGAAAAAATAATAACTAAATTTTGTTGGATCAACCTCCAAATTGCTAGAACTCATACAACAATTTAGCAATGTGGCAGGATACAAAATCAATGCACAGAAATCAGTTACATATCTGGGGCACCTGGGTGGCTCAGTTGCTAAGCATCTGCTTTCAGCTCAGGTCATGATCCCAGGCACCTGGGATCGAGCCCTGTGTCAGGAACCCTGCTCAGCGGGAAGCCTGCTTCTCCCTCTCCCACTCCCCCTGCTTGTGTTCCCTCTCTCACTGTCCCTCTCTCTCTCTGTCAAATAAATAAATAAAATCTTAAAAAAAGAGAAATAAGTTACATTTCTATACACGAACAATGAGACAGAAGAAAGAGAAATTAAGGAACTGATCCCATTTACAAGTGCACCAAAAAACATAAGATACCTAGAAATAAACCTAACCAAAGAGGTAAAGGAACTGTACTCCAAAAACTACAGAACACTTATGAAATAAATTGAGGATGTCACAAAGAGATACAAAAACATTTCATGCTCATGGACTGGGAGAATAAATATTGTTAAAAAGTCTATGCTACCCAGAGCAATCTACACATTCAATGCAATCCTTATCAAAACACCATTGACATTTTTTACAGAACTGGAACAAATAATCTAAAAATTTGCACGGAACCAGAAAAGACCCCAAATAGCCAGAAGAATGTTGAAAAAGAAAGCCAATGCTGGTGGCATCACAATGTCTAACTTCAAACTATATTACAAAGCTGTGATCATCAAGACAGCATGACACTGGCACAAAAACAGACACATAGATCAATGGAACAGAATAGAGAACCCAAAAATGGACCTTCAAACTCTATGGTCAACTAATCTTCAACAAAGCAGGAAAGAATATCCAATGGAAAAAAAAACAAAACAAAACAGTGTCTTCAATAAAGGGTGCTGGGAAAATTGGACAGACACAGGTAGAAGAATGAAACTGGACCATTTTCTTGCACCATACACAAAGATAAACTCAAAATGGATGAAAGAGCTAAATGTGAGACAGGAATCCACCAAAATCTTAGAAGAAAGCACAGGCAGCGACCTCTTCGACCTTGGCAGCAGCAACTTCTTGCTAAACACGTCTCCAAAAGCAAAGGAAACACAAGCAAAAACGAACCATTGGGACTTCATCAAGATAAAAAGCTTTTGCACAGCAAAGGAAACAGTCAATAAAAGTAAAAGGGAACCTACAGAATGGGAGAAGATATTTGCAACTGACTTATCAGATAAAGAGCTAGTATCCAAGATATATAAAGAACTTACCAAACTCAACACCCAAAGAACAAATAATCAAATCAAGAAATGGGCAGAAGACATGAACAGACATTTCTCCAAAGAAGACATACAAATGGCCAACAGACAACAACATGAAAAAATGCTCAACATCACTTGTCACCAGGGAAATACCAATCAAAACCACAATGAGATACCACCTCACACCAGTCAGAATTGCTAACATTAACAAGTCAGGAAACAACAGATGTTGGTGAGGATGCAGAGAAAGGGGAACCCTCTTATACTGTTGGTGGGAATGCAAGCTTGTACAGCCACTCTGGAAAACAGTATGGAGGTTCCTCAGGACATTAAAAATAGAGCTAACCTATGACCCAGCAATTGCACTACTGGGTATTTACCCCAAAGATACAAATGTAGTGATCCAAAAGGGCACCTGAACCCCAATGTTCATAGCAGCAATGTCCACAATAGACAAATTGTGTAAAGGAATCAAGATGTCCTTTGACAGATGAATGGATAATGAAGATGTGGTATATATATACAATGGGATATTACTCAGCCATCAGAAAAGATGAATACTTACCCTTTATATCGACTTGGATGGAACTGGAGGGTATTAGCTAAGTGAAATAAGTAAATTAGAGAAAGACAATTATCATATGGTCTCACTCATATGTGGAACATAAAAAAAAAGCAATGCAGAGGACCATAAAGGAAAGGAGGGAAACCTGAATGGGAAGAAATCAGAGAGGGAGACAAACCATGAGAGACTCTTAACTATGGGAAACAAAGTGAGGGTTGCTGAAGGGGAGGTAGGTGAGGGGATGGGGTAACTGGGTGATGGGTATTAAGGAGGGCACGTAATGTGATGAACACTGTCATACACAACTGATGAATTGTTGAACACTACATCTGAAACTATTGATGTAATATGTGTTGGCTAATTGAATTTAAATTTAAAAATATATATGGATCAGGTATCAGTAAAATCTATGACAAACAGCATATTTAAAGATTTTACTTATTTATTTGTCAGAGAGAGAGGGAGAGAGAGACAGAGAGCAAGCACAAGCAGGGGTAAAGGTAGGCAAAGGGAGAAGCAGGCTCCCCACGTGGCAAAGAGCCACTTAACTGACTGAGCCACCCAGGCATCCAGACCAACAGCATATTTAAAATTAAAATAAATCTTTAAAATGAAATGGAGAGGATAATATGTAAATGAATATATTAACACACTCCAGTAGAGGGTACACATTTTTATAGTTATATACACTGCACAAAAACTAACACATCTATGTCTTATTAAACAATAGAACTGTAGTTTTCTAGTTATTTTTTTATTTCATATTAAAACTAGTAAGTGATAGGTAAAAATGATCTATCATCTATCTATCTATCTATATATCTATCTATCTATCATCTATCTAAATTGACAGTAAAACTGAGATATGAAAAAATGAAATTAAAAGTTCACCCCTGCCCATAGACATCATTTTTAAATGCACTGAAGTGCTCTGATAAAAATCAACCTTCAAGGTGAGAAAGAAATGAAAGCATTTTTACTTCAATTCAACCTTATCAATGAAGGTCATCATTTTTTTTTTGTTCTAAGTGCATTTAGCTAACAACAGAAAAGAAAGGGAATTTACCACAATGCTTACTTAAATATATCCATTGATTCCAATTAATTTGTGTCACCTGTACTTGTACTTATAACAAAATTGCTCTCTTTGCGGCTTTTAACCTAAACATTGTTTTGAAAACAGAACTGTTTTCTCTAAACCTGGCATGTGAGGAGAAGGTGTTGTTGGCCATCTCCAGATTATTCTCTCCTGAGGAAAAAATAAAGCTTCTGTATATTGAATAACCTGCATATAGAGACTTAAAGAAAAATGTGTTTTCTCACGAGGTAAAAATTAGAGAAAAACAAGTTGCATACAAAGCAGAAGGAAGCTGAAACTTGCCCTGATTATGGTATCATCTGGACCATGGCATGGCTTAGTTCTTAAAGAGAAAAATGGGAAATTTAAATTATGACCTGTCAAAAAAGAGTAAATAAGCCTATGCTGATGTTGATAATAAATATAAGACCACCATAAACTAGATCAGTGTTAATTTAGAGTGGTAGTAATAACTTTGGAAAACTAATTAATATAATTAACTATACTAGCATGTTTGTTTTTTTATGAAGGAATAAGTTTTATTTATTTTTTAAGTTTCACCAAATTTTTATTTAAATTTGTTAGTTAACATGCAGTATAATATTGGTTTCTGGTGTAGAATCTAGTGATATGTTACTTAAATACAACACCCAGTGCTCATCACAAGTGCCCTCTCTAGTACCCATCACCTATTTAACCCATCCCCCCGCCCACCTCCCCTCCAGTAACCATCAGTTTGTTCTCTGTAGTAGAGTCTGTTTCCTGGTTTGCCTCTATTTTATTTCCCCCCTATGTTCATGGGTTTTGTTTTTTAATTCCACATATGAGTGAAATCATATGGTATCTGTCTTTCTCTGACTTATTTTATTTAGCATAATACTCTCTAGCTCCGTCCATGTCATTGTAAATGGCAAGATTTCATTCTTTTCTATACCTGAGTAAGATTGCATTATACACACACACACACACACACATACATATATATATATATATATATATATATATATACATATATATATATATATATATATACACATATATACACATATCACATCTTTATCCATTCATCAGTCAAGAGTTGGGCCCTTTCAATAATTTGACTATTGTTGATAATGCTGTTATAAACATCAGGGTGCATGTATCCCTTTGAATTAGTATTTTTGTATACTTTGGGTAATTACCTAGTACTACAATTGCTGGATCATAGGGTATTCTATTTTTAACTTTTTGAGGAACTTTCATAATGTTTTCAGGGGTGGCAGCACCAATTTGCCTTCCCACCAACTGTGTAAGAGGGTTCCCCTTTCTCCACATCCTCGCCAACGCATGTTGTTTCCTCTGCTGTTAATTTTAGCTGTTATGACAGATGTGAGGTGATATCTCATTGTAGTTTTTACTTACATTTCCCTGATGATGAGTGATGTTGAGTGTCTTATCATATGTCTGTTAGCCATCTGTATATCTTTGGAGAAATGTCTATTCATGTCTTCTGCCCATTTTCTAACTAGATTATTTATTTTTTGGGTGTTGAGTTTTATAAATTATTTATATATTTTGGTTACTAACCATATATCAGATATGTTGTTTGGGAATATCTTCTCCCATTCCATAGGTTGCCTTTTAGTTTTGTTGATTGTTTTCTTCACTGTGCAGAAACATTTTATCATGATGAAGTCCCAATAGTTTCTTTTTGCTTTTGTTTACCTTGCCTAAGGAGACATAACTAGTAAGAAGTTGCTAAGGCTGATGTCAAGGAGATTATTGCCTGTGTTCTCCTCTAGGATTTTGGTGGTTTCCTGTCTCACATGTAGGACTTTCATCCGTTTGGAATTTATTTTTGTGCATGGTGTGAGAAAGTGGTCCACTTTCATTCTTTTGCATGTTGTTGTCCAGTTTTTCCAACACCATTTGCTGAAGAGACATTCTTTTTCCCATTGTATATTCTTTCCTGCTTTTTCAAAGATTAGTTGACCATATAGTTGTGGGCCCATTTCTGGGTTTTCTATTCTGTTCCATTGATCTATGTGTCTGTATTTGAGCCAGTACCATACTGCCTTGATCATTACAGCTTTGTAATATAACTTGAATTCTGGAATTGTGATGCCTCTAGCTTTGCTCTTCTTTTTCAAAGTTGCTTTGGCTATTCAGGATCTTTTGTGGTTCCATACAAATGTTAGGATTGTTTATTCTAGCTCTGTGAAAAAAAGTTATTGTTATTTTGATAAGGATTACATTAAATCTGTAGATTGCTTTGAGTAGTATAAACATTTTAACAAATATTTGTTCTCCTAATCCATGAGCATGGAATGTTTTTCCATTTCTTTCTGTGTCATCAGTTTCATTCATCAGTATTTTATAGTTTTCAGAGTACAGATATTTAACCTTTTTGGTGAGGTTTATTCCTAGGTATCTTATACTGTTTGATACAATTGTAAATGGGATTGATTTCCTGATGTCTATTTCTGCTGTTTCATTACTGGTCTACAGAATTGCAACAGATTTCTGTATGTTAATTTTGTACCCTGCAACTTTACTGAATTCTTGTGTCAGTTCTAGCAATTTTTTGGTGGAGTCTTTTGGGTTTTCTATATACAGTATCATGTCATCTGCAAATAGTGGAAGTTTTCCTTCTTCCTTGCCAATTTGGATGCCTTTTATTTCTTTTTGTTGTCTGATTGCTGAAGCTAGGACTTCCAATACTACATTAAATAACAATGGTAAGAGTGGATATCCCTGTATTGTGCCTGACCTTACAGGAAAAACTTGGTTTTTCCCCCTTGAGGATGATATTAGCTGTGGGATTTTCATATATGGCCTTAATGATGTTGAGGTGTGTTCCCTCCATCCCTGGTTTGTTGAGTATTTTATCAGGAATGGATGCTATACTTTGTCAAATGCTTCTTCTGCATCTATTGAAAGGATTACATTGTTCTTAACCTTTCTCTTATTAATGTGGTGTATGAGCTTGATTGATTTATGAATATTGAACCAGACTTACAGCCCAGGAATAAATCCCACTTGATCGTGGTGAATGATTTTTTTAATGTACTGTTGGATCCAATTTGCTAGTATTTTGTTGAGAATTTCTGCATTCATGTTCATCAGGGATATTGGCCTGTAATTCTCTTTTTTTAGTGGAGTCTTTTCTAGTTTTAGGATCAGAGTAATGCTGGCCTCATAGAATGAATTTGGAGGTTTTTCTTCCAGTCCTATTTTTTTTTTTTTTTTTGGTACAGTTTGAGAAGAACAGATATTAACTCTTCTTTAAATGTTTGTTATAATTCCCCTGAGAAGTCATCTGGCCTTGGACTTTTGTTTGTTGGGAGGTTTTTGAATTACTATTTCAATTTTTTTCCTGATTATGGGTCTGTTCACATTTTATATTTCTTCCTGTTTCAGTTTGGTAGTTAATATATTTCTAGAAATTTATCCATTTCTTCCAGATTGTCCAATTTGTTGACATATTTTTCATAATATTCTGTCATAATTGTTTGCATTTCTGTGGTATTGGTTGCTATTTTTCCTCTCTCATTTGTGACTTCAGTTATTTGGCTCCTTTCTCTTCTATTTTTGATAAGTCTTGCTAGAGGTTTATTAATTTTATTAATTTTTTCTCAGAGAACCCACTCCTGGTTTCATTGATCTCTTCTGCTCTTTTTGTTTCTTGTTTTGTTTTAGTTTCTATATCCTTTATTTCTGCTCCAATCTTTATTATTCCTTTCTTCTGCTTGTTTCAGTCTTCATTTTTGGTTCTTTTTCTACCTCCTTTAGGAGTAAGGTTAGGTTGTTTATTTGAGATTTTTCTTGCTTCTTGAGGAAGGCCTGTATTGCTATATACTTCCCTCTTAGGACTGCTTTTGTTTGGGATCACTGTGTTTTCACTTTGATTTGTTTCCGTGTATTTTTTTTTTATTTCTTCTTTAATTTCCTGGTTGACCCATTCATTTTTTTTTTTATTTGACCCATTCATTCTTTAGTAGGAGGTTCTTTAATCTCCATGTATTTGTGGTCCTTCCAAATGTCTTCTTGTGGTTGATTTCAGCATTGTGTCTGAAAATATGCATGGTATATGATTTCAACCTTTTTGTACCAGGTGAGACCTGATTTATGACCCAATATGTGATCTGTTCTGGAGAATGTCCCATATGCACTTGTTAAGAATGCGCATTCTACTGCTTTAGGATGAAGTGCTCTGAATATATCTGTTAAGTCCTTCTGGTCCAGTGTGTCATTCAAAGCCATTGTTTCCTGTTGATTTTCTGCTTAGATGATCTGTTTATTGACGCAAGTGGGATGCTAAAGTCCTCTACTATTTTTGTATTATTATCAATCAGTTTCTTTATGTTTGTTATTGTTTTCTATATGTGGGTGCTCCCAAGCTGAGGGCATAAATATTTACAATTGTTAGATCTTCTTGTTGGATAGTCCCTTTTATTATTCTATAGTGTACTTCTTCATCTTTTGTTTCAGTGTTTGGCTTAAAATCTGCTAGCCTATCCTGGCTTTCTTTGGACATTCATTTGCACAATAAATTGTTCTCCATCCCCTCACTTTCAATCTGCAGGTATCTATAGGTCTAGAATGAATCTCTTCTATGCAGCATATATATGGGTCTTGTTTTGTTATCCATTCTGACACCTTATGTCTTTTCATTGGAATATTTAGTTCATTTACATTTAAAGTTAAATACTGATAGATGTGTATTCAGTGCCATTTTATTACTTCTTTTGTTGTTGTTTCTGGAGATTTTCTCTGTTTCCTTCCAGTCTTTGCCACTTTTGGTCTTTCTTTCACATCAAAGTGTTACCTTTAATATTTCTTACAGGGCCAGTTTAGTGGTCATGAACTCTTTTAGTTTTTGTTTGTTCTCTCCTTCTATTCTGAATGATAGCCTTGCTGGATAATGTATTCTTGACTGCAAGGTTTTTTTTGTATGTTTGTTTTTGTTTTTTCCCATTCAGCAAATTGAATATATCATGCCACTTTCTTCTAGCTTCCCAAGTTTCTGCAGAGAGATCTGCAGCTAAGCTTAAGGGTCTTCCCTTGTAAATTAGGGATTTCTTTTGTCTTGTTGCTTTTAGGATTTTTTCTTTATCACTATATTTTGCAAATACAGCTATAATATGTCTTGTTGTTGGCCTGCTTTTGTTGATTTTGATGGGAGTTCACTGTGCCTCCTGGATTTGAATGTCTGTTTCATTCCCCAGATTAGAGAAGTTTTCAGCTATTATTCCCTCAAATAAATCTTCTACCCCTTTTTCTCTCCCCCCTCTTCTGTGACTCCTATAATAGAAATGTTAACATTTGATGGAGTCACTCAGTTCCCTAACAGTTCTCATGTTCCATAATTATTCTCTCTCTTTTGTTCAGCTTTATTATTTTCCATTATTCTATCTTCTATATCTATTTTTCATTCCTCTGCTTCTTCCATCCTTGGTCATTACATCTGGTCAGTTTCAAATTTCAGTTATGGCTCTTTTCATTTCTGACTGATTGTTTTTTAACTCCTTTGTCTCTGCTAAAGGTTTCTCTAATATCTTCTATGCTTTTTCTCAAGCTCAGTGAATACCCTTATGATTGTTGCTTTAAATTCTCCATTAAGCACATTACTTATATATGTTTTGATTAGATATCTGGTCATGACTTTTGTTGTTGTTGTTCTTTCTTTTGAGATGAGTTCCTCCATCTTGGCATTTTCTCTAAGTCTCTGTCTACTTCTCTGTGTTAGAAAAGCCCATTATGTTTCTTGCTCCTGATAATAATGGCTTTATGAGGAAGAGTTCATATAGTGTCCAGGAACTGGTACTTCAGGGAATGGCTCTGGTGTGTGCTGTATGCACTCTCCTTCTGTGTTTTGACTCCTCTATCCCTTTAGGCCAGTGGTCTGCAGAGGCTCTCCTTGCCTGCTGTGGGCAGTGTTTGGAGCTTGGCCAGAGTGTGGTGGGTTTTATTTATTTTTATTTTTTAAAGATTTTATTTATTTATTTGACAGAGACAGAGAAAGAGAGCCCAAGCATGGGGAGTGGTAGGTAGAGGGAGAGAGAGAAGCAGGCTCTCTGCCAAGCAAGGAGCCCAATGTGGGGCTCAATCCCAGGATCATGGGATCATTACCCTAGCTGAAGGCAGACAGTTAACCAACTGATCCACCCAGGCATCCTCAGAGTGTGGTGGATTTTAAATAGGTGTGCTTTCATCCGCTTATTAAAGAGAGTTGGTGCTACTTCCATTAGAACTGAAGCCTTGCAGAACTCTGGTCAGTAGATACGGTGTGTGCCTGGGTTTCTGCTGGTCTTTGGAGGAAGGGGCCCATTGTGCTGGTCCTTAAACACACTTGCCTGAGAAAAGCAGTACCAACAAAGTGCAGAGGGCCAGGACTTGGTGTCAGCAGGTTAAGTAGCCAGTGTTGGTGCTGTGCTGTTTACTGAAGTTGGTTTATCCTGAGGGCACTGCGGAGAGGAGGGAAATGGGCACCAGCCAGCTCCTTTGTCCCCAGAGAGGGATCTCTGTGCTTGCTGCTTTCAGGGAAGCACTCCCAGAAGAGCAAATAATGTCCCCTCTTGCATCCCAGGCATTTTCAGATCACCATTTTCACGCTGTCTATCTCCAGGTTGCTTACCTGCCTGGAGCAGCTCAGTGCACTTTGGGCTCTATCCCAGCCAAGCCTGCTGACTTTTAAAACTCCAAACTTTAGGGACGTGTGGTGGCAGGGTTCTTCACTGGTCTTCTGGGAGAGGGTCTTACTTCACTGGGACTGATACAGGTTTGACCAAGAAGGGCAGTCACACCAGAGTGCAGAAGCATGGGATTTGAAGCAAAGCAGGCTAAACAGCCAGTATCCAGGTTAGCAGCCCTCAGCAGGTGTCTCTGTGCTTATGCTGAAGGGCAGAGGAGGGAAATGGTGCCCCCTGGCTCTTTTGTCCCTGGAGAGGCATCTCTGTGAATGCTACCTCTCATAGATGTACTCCAAAAAGACTGCACAGTCTCTCACCCATGTGCCTTAGGGGATCCTCAGATTGCACCATCTGCTCTGGAGCTGTTTACCTGCCTTATCTCCAGGAGTAAGGAAGCACCCTCAAGGCTATATCCCAGCCAAGCCCACCAATCTTTAAAACTGCAGTCTTTGAGCCCCACCAGTTGCAAAAACTCACAAAAATCAGCCCCTTTCATTTTCCCAGACAGTGGCTTTGGGGAAGTGCTCTCCTTGTGTATATCCCTGTGTGCTCCACTCTTTATCATCTTTCTCAGAAATCAGGGTTGCCTCCCCTCCACAGCACCAAGGATCCATTTGTCCCCCAAACCACATCTCTGTACTTCCTACCGTCCATAATGTGATGCCTTCTCTCTTTCTAGTTGTGCAGTTTGTTCTGTCAGTCCTCAGGTCAATTTCTTGAGTATTCAGAATGATTTGATAGTTATCTAGCAGTGTTTTGAGGGATAAGACATGCTTAGGGTCCTTCTACTATGCCACCATCTTATCTCCTTTGTTCATATATACATATTTTCCTTCTAGAAGTTTGGGATGTGCATTGTTCTTTTCCTAGTTCAATTAGATTTAAGGTTAGGTTACTACTTTGAAATTTTTCTCACTTTCTTGAGGTAGGTATGTATTGCTATAAACTTTTAGAACAGCTTTAACTGCATCCTAAAGATTTTGGACCACTGTGCTTTGTTTTCATTTGTCTCCATGTATTTTTTTATTTCACCTTTGATTTCTTGTTTGACCAATTCATTGTGTAGTAGTATGCTATTTAACCTCCATGTATTTATGTTCTTTTTTAGATTTTGTGTGTGTGTGTGTGTGTGTGTGTGTGTGTGTGTGTATGTGTGGCTGATTTCTAGTTTCATACTGTTGTGGCTGGAAAAGATGCTTGATATGACTTCAGTATTTTTGAATTTGTTGGGATTGGTTTTGTGGCTTAATATGTTATCTTTTCTGGACAATGTTTCATATGCACTTGAAAAGAATGCGTATTCTGCTGTTTTAGGAAGGAAGGTTCTGAATGTATCTGTTAAATCCATCTGGTCCAGCATGTCATTCAAAACCAGTGTTTCTTTATTGATTTTCCGTTTGGTTAATCTATCCATTGATGTAAGTGGGGTGTTAAGGTCCCCTATTTTTATTGTATTACTATCAATTATTGCCTTTATGTTAGTCAATAGCTGCTTTATGTATTTGGGTGTTCCCATCTTGAGTGCATAGATATTTACAGTTGTGACAAATTCTTGTTGGTTTGTTCCCTCTATGATTATATAGAATCCTTCTTTGTCTCTTGTTACAGGCTTATTTTTTCTGATTTGAATATTGCTTTCTTTTCACTTCCATTTGCATGATAGATGCTTTTCCATCCTTTCACTTTCAGTTTCCATGTGTCTTTAGGTCTGAAATGAGTCTCATGTAGGCAGAATAAAGATGGGACTTGCTTTTTTAGTCATTCAGTCATCCTGTTTCTTTTGTTCAGTGTTAGTTCATTTATATTCAAAGTAATTATTGATTGGTATGTACTTATTGCTATTTTGTTTCTCATTTTACAATAGTTTCTGTAGTTCTTCTCTTGCTCTCTTCTTTTGTCATTTGATGTCTTTCTTTAGTACTATACTTAGATTCCTTTGTCTTTATTTTTTTGAATATCTATTACTAGCTTTTTTATTTGTGGTTACCCTTAGGTTTATATATACCAATTTATGCATATAACAGTCTGTATTAAGTTGGTCACTTAAGTTTGAACCCATTCTAAAAGCACTAAATTTGTACTCTCTTTTCCTGACATATTTTAGCTCTATGGTGTTAAACTTCACATCTTTTATTTGGCGAATCCCTTGATTGATTTTTATAGGTGTACTTGATTTTACTGCTTTTTCAATTTCTACTTTTCTTAGCCCTGCTTATGGTCTTTCTTTTCCACTCAAAGAATTCCCTTTAGCCCTTCTTATAAAGTTGGTTTAGTGGGTATAAATTCTTTTAATTTTGTTTCAGAAACCCTTTATCTCTCTTTTTATTCTGAATGATAACCTTGCTGGATAGAGTCTTCTTGGTTGCAGGTTTTTTTCCTTGCAGTACTTGGAATGTGTCATGCCACTCCATTCTGGCCTCCAAATTTCTGCTGAAAAATCAGCTAATAGCCTTCTGGGGTTTCCCTTGTATGCAAATATTTTATTTTCTCTTGCTGCTTTTAAAATTCTTTCTTTATCACTACTTTTTGTCATTTTAATTACTATGTGTCTTGGTGTGGATGTCCTTGGGTTGATTTTCTGGACCTCCTGTGCCTCCTGGATCTGGATTTTTGTTTCCTTTCCCAGATTAGGGAGGTTTTGAGTTATTATTTCTTGATTTTTTTGCCCCCTTTTCTCTCTCTTCTTCTGGAATCCCTATTATGTGATTGTTATTAAATTTGGTGGTATTACTGAGTTCCCTTAATCTATTCTCATTTTTTTATTATTCCTTTTTCTTTCTCCTGTTCAGCTTGATTGCTTGCCATTACTCTGTCTTCCCAGTTAGTGATCCATTCTTCTGCTTCCTCTAGTCTACTCTAGGTTATTTTTAATATCAGTTATTGAGTTCTTCATCACTAATTGGTTCTTTTTTTTACTCCTATCTCTTTATTAAGGGTCTCACTGAGATCCTCCACTCTTTTCTCAAGTCCAGTGAGTATGTTTATGACCATTACTTTAAATTCACTAACAGGCATGTTGCTTATCTCCATTTCACTTAGCTGTCTTGATGTGATTTTGTCCTGTTCTTTCATTTGGGACATATCCCTTTGTTTCCTCATTCTAACTCTCTGCGTCTATTTCTATGTGTTAGGAAATTCAGCTACATCTCCTGCTCTTGAAAGTAGTGGCCTAATGAAGAAGAGCTTCTATTTTGCCCTATAGTGCAATGTCCCCTATTCACCAGAACCTGGTGCTTCATGGGTGTCTCTTATGTGTGTTGTTTGTGTCTTACTGTTGGCTGAACCAGGTTTGCCTTCAGTTCAGTCATCTGCAATGGCTCTCTTTGCCTGTTGTGAGCAGGGTTTGGTCCCTCTGATGTTAATGGGCCAATCTGGGGCTACCTTGGGATTGAGTTGGGTCTGACCAGGCATTTGTCAGAGTGGCAGTCACAGAGAACTGCATCATGCTCTCCCTGTGTTGTCTCCTGAGAGGCTTTTGTTGGTGGGCAGGCAGTTCTACAGTCCAATCATATGTCTGCCCCCAGCCCAAAACTAGGGTCACAGTGGAGCTAATATGTGTGGTTATCTTCCCCTCTCTCCAAATCAGGAGTAACTTTTGAGTTGTGCTGGCCACTCTCAGGCTGTTTCACAAGCCATGCTTGTGGCACAACTTTGAATGGACTCCTGTGGAAAACATGTTAGATGGGTGGTCTGCAGGCAAATGTGGGGCAAGGCTCATGGTGTTAGCAAGGTGTCCACTGCTCTGTTGTGGGACTGGACCTGGAGCTGCTTTGGAGAACACCTGCTAAGGCCAGGTTGGAGGTGACAAGTCTATAGGAGAGTGCAGGGGTGGGCATAGTGTTAGTAAGATAGGTGGAGAGTGTTTGCACTAGTTCCCACAGGAGTCTGTATCTAGGCTGTGGGGTAGGGAGGAAAATGGCACCCACCATCTCTTTAAAAAAAAAAAGATTTTATTTATTTATTTGAGAGAGAGAGAGAGAGAGAGAAAATGAGCAGGGGGGGAGGTACAGAGGGCGAAGGAGAAGCAGACACCGTGCTGAGCAGGGACCCTGATGTGGGACTCAATCCCAGGACCCTGGAGATCATGACTTGAGCTGAAGGCAGACACTTAAATGACTGAGCCACCCAGGCATCCCCCACCAGCTGTTTTGTTCTTGGAGAAGTCTCCTAAAGATCCCTGCCCCTCCAACACATGTTTTGAGACTGGTAAATAAATCTTCCCATATACTTCAGGCATTTTTCAAACTGCTGCTTCTATGCAGTTTTCTCAGAAAGGTTGTTCATTATACTATCTCTTTAAGGGCAGTGACTCAGTTTCTTATTTCCCTCTGCCTCTCCCAGAACTGAGCTGCTGATTTTTAAAGATCAAGGTGTTAAGCCCCACTGATTGTAGGAACTCATGAAGTTAAGCTGCATTGGTTTACAAAGCCAAATGTTATGGGGATATATATTCCAGTTGTGGGTCCCTGATGCCTGGGGTGGGATCTGCTCCTCTCCCTTCTCCATGACTGTGATGTTCCTCTCTCCAGTTTGGTTCCTGACCTCATCTCTGCCCTTCTTATCACTTTCATTGTGGTCTATTCTCTATAATTAGTTGTGGGGAGTCTGTTCTGCCAGTCTTATAGAATTATAGAGAATTTTAATGATTTACAATAAAATATCTATTAACCAAAATTGTTCATATATTAGAATATACTGGCTATTCAATTTTTCCTGGGAAAAGAATCTTAAGTTCAAAACATTTTCTTAAGAACAAATTATAATATATTTGTCCATGTTGTTGCATTTGTGTTATTATACAGTTAGCATATTTTGATATTTTTTGATCATTGGAAGTCTTACAGATTCTTTGTCTCAATATTCTAAATGCCTGCACTTATCAGAAGGCCTGTAGATTGAGTTAGAGTAAAAAGCTGAACTGATGTATTGAGATCCTCAGACCTCTCTTGAGCTTTTGAATGTCACTTTGAAAAAAAATATTTGCATCTAAGTTATGCATTTATTATGAAGTTTAATTAAGAAAGGTATGCAAAAAATACATAAAATTTTATTCAAATGTAAGGTATATGTTCAGTCAATAACAATTACTAAACACTTAAGTATGCCAGATGCTATGCTAGTTCTTATTTGTGTATTATGTATGAGTAATTGTGTATCGATTATGTAATATTTGCCTTTTAGGCAGAAATAAAACATAGAATAACAATTATAATAAGGAATTGGAGTTCATTTGGCCATGGTTACTTAAGGTTTTACTGCACTTTTAGATGTTAGTAATGTTAGTTCTATATCTTTAGATCTTGAGGAGTCTTTAAAATCTCTCCTGGTGAAGTATATCATCACAACTTGTGACTTTCTCAGACCTTGCCTCTGTGTTCTTTAAATTCTTGCAAGTTATAAATACACAAGAACACATGTGCACATAATTATGAGTAACTTCAATTATTTTCTAATGGGAAATACTGTGTCACAGGTGTGGACTGTGTTTTTACAATAATATATATTTACTAGATCATTCAATCTCTAATCTATAAATTGACTTTTTTAAGTAACAATATGCAATTATTACACCTTCTAAGATCAGCTACTTTTCCTTTACCAATGAAAAGGGAGAGGCCATAAGGATTGTAATCAATGAATGAATGAATGATTAAATGTAGCTTGAGTTCATTTGCCTCCGTTTCCTGAACTATCTCTACTTATTTGGTAGAGCATAAAACATTAGTGAATTACTTTTGTCTTTATTAGGCCATAAGAGGGCTTGGATATTTTATGCAGAGGCCTGTAATAGATGGTAAAATGATCAGATTCTTCACATCCTTATCACAAACGTCTCCCTGTTATGATGACACTTTGCAACTCCTCTCATCAAGGGGTTGAGTCCATCTTGAATGCTCATATTCAGGATCTGGGTTTTGTCATATGACTTAATATGGTTAATAGGACATTAGCAGACATGACACAAACCAAGTTTGAAAACAATGAATCGTGGATCACTACATCAAAAACTAATGATGTATTGTATGGTGACTAAACATAACATAATAAAATTAAATTAAATTAAAAAAAACTGCTGGGGCAATGTTGCATGTCCTCTCTTACTGCTCTTGGGAACACTATAACTATCACCATGTGAAAGAACCTGGGCTAGCCTGCTTAATAATGGACAACACATAGACCAGTTTCCTCTCTCACACCTGGTGACAGGCAGCCATCTGCTAGACATGTGAGTGAGGATATCAACCTCTAACTGCAAATACATAAGGGAGCAGAGTTGACAAAACAGAATAAAAATATCTCAGCTGTACCCAGACAAAACTAACTACCCACATAATCATGAGTAAAAAAATGTATTGCTCCTTTAAACTACTGTTAGGTTGTTTGTTCAAAATTGAATTCATAAAAGTCTACATGCCTATGTCAATACTTCTTGAATTTTCATGGGCTACCTGAGGAGTTGGTTAAAATGCAGATTCTGATTCAGTAGATCTGGATTGGGGCCCAAGGTTCTGCATTTTTAATGAGTTCCAGAAGATGATGATAATATTGGTCCACTGAACATATTTTCATTAACAAGCTTCTCTGTGATAGAAGATATAAAATAGTTAATAAAAATGTGAGTTCCTCAGCCACATTCATGGCTGATCCAATAAAATAAACCCATTTTAAATTTGAATAAATATATATTATCTTCCCATCTAATGTAACAGATAATAACCTTTGCCTTGTGAAAGTTCATGCAGCATACACACACACACACACACACACACATGCATTCCCTTTTTCATTACCTGAATGCAGTAAACATACAGAAAACCTTCAGAGTAGAAGGTTACGAAACCATAGTACCATGCAAATAAAGTGGTAAGTAATAATTAACTAACAGCAGAAATATTTCAAGAAGTAAATTTGCTTTGTAATAAATTTTATTTAAAATTTTGTTTAAATATCTGAACTGTAACAATTAGAGTTCTTTCTCTCATTGAACTTACAAAGCATTGTTTGGTTTGGGGGTATATATAGTCACATTTCCATTTATTCATTTATCACAAATGAATAAATTGCTGTATTTATGAAGTCTTAAATAGATTTTCCCTGAAAAAGTCTCAGAAAAAAGTTAATACTGACACACAAATTCAGCCATTTTCATACTATAAGCATCACAGAAAAAGTTGAATTAGATGATGATTAAGATGATTTACAATTGTGAGAATCCATGAATTTTCTAAAGAGGAACTTGTTTAACTACAATAAATAATGTGTGATGTTTAGAAATTAATGCTAGTGGTATTCATTAAGAAGAATTTTTTCAGGGGTGCCTGGGTGGCTCAGTCGGTTAAGTGTCTGACTCTTGATTTTGTCTCAGGTCATAATCTGAGAGTCATGAGATCAAACCCTGCATCAGGCTCTGTGCTGGGGGTGGAGCCTGCTTAAAATTATCTCTCTCTTCCTCTCTCTCTGCCCCTCCCCCTGTACACATGTGCTCTCTTTCTAAAAAATGAAATGAATAATTTTTAAAAATTTAACAAATAAGACCTATTAAGTTGAAGAATATTTTACTCACTTTGATTTTACTTCACAAATATTTACTGAGAATGATTTTAAAATAGTTTAAAAGTATATGATAATTTCCTTATCTACCAATAGACACACATTTTATTTATGTAAAGATTTCATCCCTACACCCCTACCACCACAACCACTACACACATATACACACAAACATACTCATATAATAAAGGAGAAATTTTAGAGATGACTGCAAAATTTTTTAACAGCTTTATTGAGATATGACTCACATGCTATATAATATACCCACTAAAACTGTATAACTCAGTTCTTTCATATATCACATTATTAATATTTTTATTTATGGAAGAATATATGTAACACAAAATTTGCCATTTTAGCCATTTTAAGTATACAATTCAATAGCACTAATTACATTAAAAATGTAGTACTACCATCTCCACTAGGTATTTCAAAAAATGTTTATCCCCCCAAACAGAAAATATGTAACAATTAAGCAATAACTCCCTATTTTGCTTTGCCCTCAAGTCCTCAGGAACTTCTAATCTACTTTTTATCTGTATGAATATGTTTATTTTAGATATTCCATATAAGTGGATTCATAAAATATTTGTTCTTTTTGTCTGGCTAATTCCACTTAACATAATGTTTCCAAAGTTTATCCATGTTGTGACATATGTCAGAACTTCATTCTTTTTATGGCTAAATAATATTCCATTAAATGTATTTAACACATATTTTTACCCATCCATCTATTGATGGGCACAGGTTATTTCCAACTTTTGGCTATTATGAATAATGTTGCAATGAACATTGATGTACAAGTATCTCTGATACCTTGTTCAGTACTTTTGGATATATACCTAAGAGTATTACAGATTTTTATAGTAATTCTATGAATAGCTATTTGGGGAACAGCCAAACTGTTTTCTATAGCTTCTGTACCATTTTATATTCTTACTAGCAGTATATAGGGGCTCCAAATTTTCCACATTCTCACCAACACTCATCTTTTTTCATGAGTGGTAAAAACACCTAACATGAAATATACCCTATTCACAGATTTTTAAGTGTCCACTACAGTATTGCTAACTATGGATGCATTGGTTTGCCACATCTCTCTGAAACTTTTTCATCTTCATGACTGAAACTACATCCATTGAACAGGAAACCCCTATATATCTCCCACCCCAATCCCTGGAAACCACCATTCTACTTTCTGCTTCTATGAGTTTGAACAATTTATATACCTCATTTAATTGCAATCCTGAAGTATTTGTCTTTCTGTGTCTGGCTTATTTCACTTAACATAATGTCCTCAATGTTCATACATGTTATAGTATATAATAGGATTTCCTTCTTTTTTAATCCCATATAATATGAATTGGATAGATAAACAGATATAGGTTTGGTAGATAAATGGATAGATAGATAAACCATGCATTGATAAACATTTAGGTTGTTTCCATCTCTTGACTACTGAGAATAATGCTGCAATAACCATGGGAGTGCAAATATCTCTTTGAGATCCTGTTTTCAATTATTTGATTAAATACCCAAGTGTGATTGCTAGATCATATGGTAGCTGCATTTTTCATTTTTTAGGAACCTCCATACTATTTCCATAAGACTGATACTATGTTATATTCTCACCACCAATGCAGTGCACAAGGGTTCAAATTTTTCCACAACTCTTATTTTTATTGAGGATTCCTTATGCACAATGAATTTTACTGCTTTGCTGATTTGAAGATTCTCTGTCTTTATCTTTAACACTTTGATCATAATGTGTTGGTGTGCATCTCTTTGGGTTTTTCCTTCTTTTAGTTTATGTTGCATCTTGAATTTACAGATTCAGATCTTTCATAAAATTTAAGTTTTCAGCCATTGTTTTTCAAATTTTCATTCTGCATCTTTATATTTTTTTCTCCTGGAATTCCTGTGATGTGTATATTGGTCATCGACTTAACATTTATGTTGGTGTATTGTAGTTTCTGTTAACTCTTCTTCATTCACTTTACTTGCTTTGCTTTATTTCATTCATTATACTTAAATTCTGTTTACTTCTCTTCATTCTTTACTCTTTCTGCTCCTCAAACTCAATAATTCCAACTGACATGTCTTTAATTTTGCTGATTTTCCTTCTGCCTGCTCAAATATGCTGTTGAATCCCTGTTACTGAATTAATATCACTTATTGTAATTCTCATCTCCAGAATTTCTGTTTGATCCCTTTTAATGAATTCTATCTCTTTATTGATATTCTCATTTTGTTCATACACCAATTTGCTTAGTTTTTTGGTCATGTTTTTCTTTAGATTTTGAACATATTTAAGACAAATTGTATTAGAATATTTTTTCTAGTTACTCTGATGTCTGAGCCTCCCCAGGGATGAATTTTGTCAGTTTATTCTGTTCCTTTGAATAGGCCATATTTTCCTGTTTTTTATATGCCATTTTTTTGGTCAAAAACTAGACATTTGAACATTTTACTTTTCTACCTCTGAAAATCATATTTTCTCCCTTCTCCAGGATTTATTTTTGTTGCTGTTGTTGCAGGTTGTAGTAGTCTATTTGTTTAGGCACTTTTCCAAACTTTTTTTTTTTTTTTTTGCAAAGACTGTTCCTTGTCATGTGTGATGACTAAAGTCTCTATTCATTTAACTCACATTCAACTAATGCATTATTGACAGATATTCCCTTGAATGCTAATATCTAAAAAGAAAGAGAAAGAAAGAAAGAAAGAAAGAAAGAAAGAAAGAAAGAAAGAAAGAAAGAAAGAAAGAAGAAAGAAAGAAGAAAGAAAGAAGAAAGAAAGAAAGAAAGAAAGAAAGAAGAAAGAAAGAAAGAAAGAAAGAAAGAAAGAAAGAAAGAAAGAAGGAAAGAAACAAAAGAAAGAAAACAACAAACAAAAACTGAAAATGAAAACAAGTACCTCTCCCAGTGTTTTCAGATTAGCTCTGGCTGGAGGATTCCTTCAACACTTAGCCAGCCTTACACCAAGTATAGGGATCAGTCAGAGGTAAGAGCTTAAGGGTCTATTCTACTCTTTTCTGAGTATACATATTGCTCTTGGCAATATGTGGCTTTTGAAGTTCTCACACCTCCACAAGCGGTTTTCATTTTTATAATTTCTCAAAGAATCTCAGCTTCTACTCTGAGCCTTTTGTATGCCTATTGTATGTCTTGACCAGTTATCTTTTGCCTTATGCATTTCTAGTTTGTGAATTGCAACATTTTTTAGAAAATGTTTGCCACTTTTCCAGTCTGTGTTCCAAACTAGGGAAAGCAGAAATGAACGCCTCATATCTACCCTTCAGCAAGCCCCTGGACATGTTAGAATAGTCATATACAACAATTTGCAAATAAGATCTGCTCTGCTCCCTCAGAAACCAAGGACAAGTGTCCCCTAGTGGGACACAGGATGGTACTGCTTTGAAACTTCCACTGCTTTAAAACTGCCAAAGCACAAGGGTAGGGGGTGGGGTGATGGCAAGTAAAAATATCACAAAACTTTCCTGCCATTTTCAAGTTGCTTTTTTTTTAATTCAGTGTTTATTTGGCAGCTATAAACCATTGATTATTTTCCAACATAGTAACAATATTGGTTCTCACAGTTCCTGCTATTTTTTTTGTTTCTATGGGGGAATGAAAGTTAGGGCCTGCCTCTTCTGCCATTGGGCTAATGTCATTTTTCTGCATGATTTTAATTTGGGCTTCAAGTATCCACATTTAGATAAGACATATCAACCTAGAGCAAAAATATTTCTATCCAAGCTCAAAAATCCAGAAATAGCAAAATTAAAACCACTGAATCAGTAAATAGTATTTAGTAAAACTTTATTGTGCATATAAGAACAATTTGTGAACTGGGAGTTTTCAAAATCAATAATTGATATGAAAGGGCCAGAAGTTACAGGCCTGAAGTTGCAGTTATTAAAATGTGGTTTCCAGACGGCAGGAGAATGGTTAAAAGTGATTATCTCATACCATTTTTAGAAAGATGACTTAAGTTTATTTTATGATTATCAAAGGCATTTACAAGAAATAACCAATGTTAACTTTTGCTTATGTTTTTAAAATAAGCTAGATTTAGTTTTGCTTACATGACTTAAATGGCTTTGTATGGTTATGGAATTCTCAAGTCCAGTCTCCATTTTGTATTTAATTTTAACAGACTAAAAAAATAAATATTTCACTTCTGTTTGAGATGGGTGTGTATCAGCATGCATTTTTGTAAGCATAATTTTATTTATTTATTATTTTATCAAACAACTTGCTCAAATTTGAAAATGATAAATATTTCTTGTTTCTATGTTATAATTTCTGATAATTGTTTATGAAGAGTGTTGGGAAGTTTATAAACTACAAACAACTATCTCACCCAGGAACATTTCTGAGAAAAAAGGCACTTTGTCTAAATTCAGAAAAAAAAATCCATTAATTAGTATATGTCAGGCACTATCCAGGATGTTTCACAGACTTTATCACACTTTACATTCACAACAACTTTACAGTTTTCAGAAATTTGTAATCAAAGAAGTTATGAGACTTTTTCAGTTTGTTTACAGCTGTTAAATTGGAAAATCACATCTTAACCAAGTTTTATAACTTCAGTCCTATTTTCATTTTATAGTTCAACAGCTGACTGTTATTTTCTTAGCTATTTTCTAAATAGGATTTAATATGAAATTTGAAAACATTATGAAATTATGCAAGCATGTAGAGAAATGTGAAAATGAGGACATCAGTTTAAAGAGTGTCCACTGTTCATTATCATGTATACAGAATTTATACACCATATCTTGTCAATCACACTCACTTTTTGGTGCATTTTTGTGGCTATTTCTGTCAATATTTATAATACGCTACTTAAAAGAACAATAGTAAAAAAGAATAAGCCTACGATTTCAAGATTTTATAACTTGTAATACACATATATACAATTTATCAGTTGCAGACTCTAAACTGATAGGCTACTATCATTTAACTGCTTTTTGCCAGCAACAAAATCATAGTAGTTTCTGCCCCTACTAATGGAAAGCCATTTAGTCATATTTTGTAAGGCAGCCTATGCTTAAATGGCAGCAAAGAAGAAAAATACACATGCACATTGGAGAAAGAATAATATGATAATAGAAATAAGTAGTACATTTGCCAACATTCCTGCCATTTTTTGCCCCCTTAAACTTTTCTAAACTAGTATGGCAGTCTTCTGTGTTAAGCTTAGACCTCACATCAGAATCCTCTCAACATAGGTCTGTAGACAGCCACTATTCATCAGTAAGAGTTGGCACATGAATTCAAGCTTCTCAGTTATCTTTTGTATGGGATTATCATTTCTAGTTCTATAATATGAATATCTATTGCTTTACAGACCAACAAAGTTCAGTGTAAAATGTACTCTATTTCCACTTAACATTTTGTCATAAAAATTGGAATTCTTTATACACAGGGAAGAAAAAGAAACAAACCAAAATTACACACACACACACACACACATACACACGTCATTAACAACTTTTGGGACAAAGGTATAGGGCTTCTAGTTCATTGGCAAAATGTTGTCTGGTAATATTCTCCTGCCAATAGACTAGGACCCATATTTCCTTTCTTTGCATTTATTTATTTTTTTTTTTTCTGGGATGTCATGCTGTCTTTGCTCACACTGTCCAGCAAGAAATTCTTCATCTTATTAAACCTGAGCCACTCTCTTGATGTTGCAAGTTTATCATTCAAAAAGTCATTACTAGTTGAATTGTGTTAACAGGAATAAGATTGAGTTATTGCTAGCTTTTAGAAGAACATACATGTCTAGAAGGCTAGTATAACTTTGTTTTTATATCAGAGTTTTGTTTTAGGAACTAACAACTAAAGATCAATACATCTGATCAGCATGAAATGCTATTTTTAGTCAGAAAACCCCTCAAACAATTTGACCTCTCTCATTTCTCTTTGTTCTAGTCCACCATGATGCTGTTTAAAACCAGGAGTAAGCCATTTACCTTCTGTGTCATGGCTAGGGGCTCAAGATAACATTCATAGATAAAGAACATACACTACTCCAGTGTGACCATGACTGGTACTAAAGTCTTGTCAAGGATACTTCGAAGCATAACCAAAAGTAATGTGGTTCTGGGTCAATTAACAAGAAACAAAAAGATTAGATGACACTATAAAGATAAGCTCAGAGAGTAAAGTCACATCTACATATGGAAACTCCCATGGTAGCAAACATTTTACCTTATTTCTTAATAATGATATAAACTGTGGATATTTGTTCACTCTGAATATATTTACCTAAGTGTCTATGCCCCTTCTTTTGCTCAAGTCAGTATGATACCTGTAAAGCTAAAACATTCAATTGTTCAATCCCCTTCTTTTTCCCAACACCAGTCAAATGGGCTGACTTTATATTCCTTTTAAATTGTGTGACAGTTTTGCAATAACAGTTCACAGGGCTTGTGACCAAGAGTCTGCCCAGGCTTTGGGCTCTCATGGGGATCCTGGAAGAAACACCCAATAACATACTAAGCTGTCTTCTCACTATTTGGCACATTTCTATCTGGCTGACAAGGCCGTTTGCACTGTTTTCTGCCATCATCCTCCAAAATGCTCTCCGTTGGCCACACATTGGCAAGACTTTGACAGCTTTCAGCCAGAATGCACAGCTCCTGAATAGCATCTAGGTCAGTGGTTGCCCTTCCATGCTGATGATTTTTTCTTAGGTAGCTTAGAACCTGTTCAGAAAGTTAAGACTCAGCCAGGCTGCTATTTGGATTCTTTGCCCCATTCACACTCCCTTGTGCCTTTATATACCATCTTAGAGAAAAATATGGAGATTCAGCTCCAGTGCTTAGTATTCTTACTATTCATTTAAACAGAAATGTCAAAAACCTACATCAACTTTGATGTGCCCTGTGTGTCACTCAAGCAGCCCACTCCCTTTCTTGCTGACTCAGAAATACTCAGAATCCTGAATTGATTTCTTTACACATTTATCAAAATTTTCCTTAAAAACACCCTTTGATTTTTCATGTTTTTGAAACTTAAAATATATTGTATGAATTTTTCTGTAACGTCTTAAACATTATTTCTTTTTTTGTTTAATATTATGTTGGTGAGATCATTCATGTTAATGTGTAGCTGTGGTCTACTACATTAATATGCCATAACTTATTTTACCCTTTTCTGTTGACAGGCTTTGATTTAGTTCCAGTTTATTTTTTTTCTGCAAACCACAACAACAAAAACCAATGCTCTTATAAATGTTCTTAGACATATCTCCTGGTAGACAAGGGTAAGACCTTACCTAGGATATATACCTAGGAGCAGAATGGCTACATCTAATGCTTTATACATATTCAATATTGTTATGTAATGCTAAATTGTTTTCTAAAGATTTGTACCAATTTATACTTCCACCGCATTGTATAAATGTACACATTTAGTCCATATTCTCACCAATCTTGATAATGATAGTTTTAACATTTTTGCCACCTTGATGGATATAAAATGACATCTCCTTTTGGTTTTAATTTGCATATCCAACTTACTATTTAGACAGAACATCTTTTCAGACATATATTTGCCACTCAGTTTTCCTCTCTTATGAAGTGTCTGCTTAAATCTCTTGTCCAATTTTTCATAAGGTTGGTTGTTTTCATACAAATTTATGGGTACTCAATATATTCTAGATATATGCCCTTTTTTGATGATAGTGTTACAAACATCATTCCTCTCCCAATTTCAGTTTTTTTTTTTAAAGATTTTATTTATTTATTTGAGAGAGAGAGAATGAGAGAGAGCACATGAGAGGGGGGAGGGTCAGAGGGAGAAGCAGACTCCCCGCCGAGCAGGGAGCCCGATGTGGGACTAGATCCAGGGACTCCAGGATCATGACCTGAGCCGAAGGCAGTCGCTCAACCAACTGAGCCACCCAGGCGCCCCCAATTTCAGTTTTGTCTTCTCATTCTCTTAGTGGTTACTTTTATGAACATAGATTCATAATTTTAACTTAGTTTGATTCAACATCTTTTTTTAGGTTATTGTTTCCTGTTCTTAAAAATATCTTTCCCTACCCAAGATTGTGCAGATATTCTTTTGCATTATCTTCTAAAAGCCTTATTTTTTGCCTTTCACAACTTTGTCTACACACTACCTGGGATAGATTATCATGAATGGTGTAGGTAGAGACCAAATTTTATTTATTTTTCATGTTGATATGCAACTGAATCATAATTATTTATTGAAGGTGTATCTTTCTCCATTGATCTACAGTGACACCTTTATCTATCTATCATCTATCTATCAGGTATCTATCATCTACCTACCACCATCATCTATCTATCTATATCTATTATATATACATTTTAATTCTAACATGTCTATTCTATTTCATTGGTCTATTTGTCTATCCTTGCATCAAATTCACACCACCTTAATAACTGTATCTTATAATACGTCTGCATACTTAGTAAAAGAAGTCTTTTGACCATACTCTTCTAGAATATTTTAGCTATTCTCGGCCCTTGTTATTTTCACATAAATTTTTGTATCAGTTTGTCAATGTCTAAAGTACTTTTTCTGGGTTACTGTGAAGAGTTCTTATGTGATATGAATACAAGTTGTTTGCCAGTTAACTTTTTTAAAATATACTCTCTAGCTTAAGGTTTGTCTATTTTCTCTATGGTGCATTTTGATGAAAAGAAGTTATTAATTTTAATACGATAAAATCATACTAAAATGATTTACTTTTTTTAATTTTTAGAATTTATGAGTTTTTCATTTTCTATTTTCTCTTCTCTGAGTTCATAAAATTATTCTTCTGTGTGTTTTTCTAAAAGATAATAGTTTTGTTTTTCACTTAAATTTTTTATCTACCTAAAATCAAATTTTAAATGCATGGCGTAAAATACATGTTCGAATTAATTTTTTAAAACATATGGTCAAGCAATTGTCATATTAACATTATAGAAAAATCTAATCTTTCCATTTTATTATACATCAAATTTACATTTATATATGGTTCTATTCCTGGGTCCCCTATTCTTTTCAGTTTATCAGTCTGTCTATCTTTTCAGCATGAACTTATACTAACTTGATATAGTTTAAAAAAATGTTTGATACCTGGCTAGGCAAATCTTTCTACTATGTTTTTCTTCTATATGTGTTCTCGCTATTTTTGGACATTTACACTTGAGTATAAATTTCAAAATCAGATTATCAAGTTACACCAAAAAAAACACCTTACTAATATTTTTTATTGGAATTGAACTGAATCTAGGAGTCTTTAAAATCTAGTTTCTATGTCCTAAAATAGTTGACTCTGCACTCTAGGAAATCATATATCTCACCAGTGTTAATTTGCTAGGGCAGCCACTACAAAATACCACAGACTGGGTGTCTAAAATAAGAGAAATTTATTTTCTCACAGTTCTGGAGCCTGGAAATCTTAGATCAAGGTGCCATCAGTTGCTTTCTGGTGAGACCTCTCTTTCTGGGCTTGCAGACAACCACATTCTTGTTATATGCTCATATGGCTTTTCTTCTGTATGCATGCATAGAGAGAAAGAGATAAACATCTCTGGGGTCTTTTGCTCTTCTCACAAAAACTCCAGTCCAATGGAATTAGGGCCACAACATTATGAACTCATTTAACCTTAATTATCTCTTTAAATCCCTATCTTCAGATACACTCATACTAGTAGTTAGGGTTTCAACATATGAATTTTGGGGAAGCACAATTCAGTCTATAACATCAATACTATTTAAGTATTCTTTAATCTCTTTTAATAATGTTTTGTAATTTCTTCATAAAGGTAAATTTTCTGTTAAGTACAATTTACATTCTAATGTAATTGCAAATACCTTTTTATTTTATTTTTTTAAATTTTATTATGTTATGTTAGTCACCATACAATACATCATTAGCTTTTGATGTGGTGATCCGTGATCCATTTTTTTTTTTGTAATGCAACTTCATCACTTTATTCAAATCTTCAAAATAGTCTTTATTCTACATTTTTAGTATAAAAAATCCACAAGTTAAGTGCACCACAGTGTAGAGAGAGACATACAACGCTGAACTTCCATAACAGTAAATGGTACAGTCAAACATCACATGGACAGAACACAAAATTTAGATGAACTGAAATTATAAAATAAAATCCAATTTCAGAAAACAAAAATCAAAATATTAAGGATCCCTGAAATATTTTTAATGCTAATGAGATTTCACTGGATGCAAGTCATTTTGTAGTGAGGGATTCATAACATGACCCCATTAACCCAGCTGAGGAATTCTCAGGAGCCACGAGGGCCTACATCAGATACTCTGACAATGAAGAGTAACCAATTTTTGGATGGGAAAACGTCCCCTAATTTGACTCTGACATCATCAGGCTTTTGAAATGCATCCTCCTCCTTGCCCCCACATTTTAAACAAACCTGTTTACAGTACAGTTTGCATTGATACCCTTTGTTCAAATAGAGCTGTTTTTCTGTCACCGAAGCAAATTGGGGTTTGGTTCATGGATGAAGAAACAACCTATGAGGAGCGTCAAAAAGGCACCCTCCACTTTTGCCTGAGGAGATGCAAAAGCAGAAGTAATGAGGCCTGTGCTTGGAGCACAGAGGGCGTTTCAGAAGATCCTTGTGAAAGACTAGTTAAAAGATGGCAAGTGGGGACAAGTGCAAAGAGAGAAGGAAGTTAGTCTGACTGGCTTTCTATCCTGCACCATTGATTCAATGGAGATTGGCGGGAAGGAACTGGAAGAGACTAGAGGTGAGGGTGGGATATGGGGCAAAGGATGGAAAGGAGGGAAGGGCAGACAACTAATGTGTTTCATTTATAACAAATAATAGAAATCAAAGACTTAAAGGAGATTAAAGACCATTCAGAATAATTTAGCAACTTTAATTCTTAGGAAGATTAAAGTTCCCTCCAAATCTAATTTGATGTTTTATTAACTAAGAGCAAAGACCAGTATGGTACAGTATTACTCCAGAGGAATTAAAGGAAGATCCTTACGGCTGCTTTACCCACATTCATTTTATGAATGGATGCCTCCCCTACCTCAAAATGCTTTAAAGAGGTACTGCTACCATTACATGGATCCTTATTAAGTTTGAAAAGTGACTGAAAGTTTGGGCACCAGAAAGACACCCAAACAACATGTGTCTAAACTGCAACTTCAAGTTAATATGACTAAAGCAGTTACATTGTGAGAAGTGCTGAAGGTATGTGATGTCTTTCCTGGCACAGAGGTGGCCTTGGTTCTTCACCAGATGGTGTAGCCACCATCTGAGCCACCCGTGAAGAAGTTTCCCTTCCGCTGAGTTATGAGGACATTGGCTCCCTGCATGACTGCAAGCTGAGCAGCGTTGGGAGGGCATCCAGGGGGTGGACAAGGAATGTTGCCAGTGGTAGCCCCAGCTCCAAATCTGGCACTTGCATTATACTCCTTCCACCAGCACTGCTGAACCAGGTGGATAGATGGGACCAACTGGATAATAAGCCATAGGGATTGTGGAACTTAAAGGTCCAACAGCCACAGATTGGGCTATGGGAGGATACAGTGAGGCGCCAGGAAATGCAGCTGACGTGGTGGGGACAGTGGCAGTCCCTGGGTGCACAAAGCTCGGACGATAGAGCTCTGAGTAGGCAGGTGGAGCATCAGTATAGGGTGGAGCATGAGGAAGATGCAAGGTCTGAGGGTACACTGGGTTCTCAGGAGGCTGCACAGGGCAGGTTGGCTGCATTGGATATTGCCGTTGCTGTTCATGGTGGCTGCTGGTACGGTTCAGCTTGGTGTCCGATCCATTGTTTTTGTATAACACCCAGTGCTCCATGTAGTACGTGCCCTCCCTAATGCCCATCACCGGGCTAACCCATGCCCCCACCCCCTCCCTTCTAAAACCCTGTTTGTTTCTCAGAGTCCATAGTCTCTCATGGTTCATCTCTCCCTCCAATTTCCCCCCTTCATTTTTCCCTTCCTTCTCCTAATGTTCTCCATGCTATTCCTTATGTTCCACAAATAAGTGAAACCATATGACAATTGACTTTCTCTGCTTGACTTATTTCACTGAGCATAATCCCCTCCAGTCCCATCCATGTTGATGTAAAAGTTGGGTATTCATCCTTTCTGATGGCTGAGTAATATTCCATTGTATATATGGACCACATCTTCTTTTTTTTTTTTAAAGTCTGTTTTTTTTTTTAAGATTTTATTTATTTATGTGACAGAGAGAGACACAGCGAGAGAGGGAACACAAGCAGGGGGAGTGGGAGAGGGAGAAGCAGACTTCCCGCTGAGCAGGGAGCCCGATGCGGGGCTCAATCCCAGGACCCTGGGATCATGACCTGAGCCGAAGGCAGACGCTTAATGACTGAGCCACCCAGGTGCCCTGGACCACATCTTCTTTATCCATTCATCTGTTGAAGGGCATCTCAGCTCTTTCCACAGTTTGGCTATTGTGGACATTGCTGTTATGAACATTGGGGTGCATATGGCCCTTCTTTTCACTACATTTGTGTCTTTGGGGTAAGTACCCAGGAGTGTAATTGCTGAGTCATAGGGTAGCTCTATTTTTAATTTTTTGAGAGACCTCCAAACTGTTTTCCAAAGTTGCTGTACCAACTTGCATTCCCACCAACAGTGTAAGAGGGTTCCCTTTTCTCCACAACCTCTCCAACATTCGTTGTTTCTTTCCCTGTCCATTTTTGCCATTCTAACTGGTGTAAGGTGGTATCTCAGTGTGGTTTTGATTGGAATTTCCCTGATGGCTAATGATGATGAACATTTTTTCATGTGTCTGTTAGCCATTTGTATGTCTTCTTCAGAGAAGTGTCTTTTCATATCTTCTGCCCATTTTTTGACTTGATTATTTGTTTTTTGGGTGTTCAGTTTGAGAAGTTCTTTATAGATCTTGGATACCAGCCCTTTGTCAGTAGTGTCATTTGCAAATATCTTCTCCCATTCTGTGGTTGCCTCTTTGTTTTGTTGACTGTTTCCTTTGCTGTGCTGAAGCCTTTTATCTTGATGAAGTCCAAAAGTTCATTTTTGCTTTTGTTTCACTAGCTTTTGGAGATGTGTCTTGAAAGAAGTTGCTGTGGCTGATGTCAAAGAGGTAACTGCCTATGTTGTCCTCTAGGATTTTGATGGATTCCTGTCTCACATGGAGGTCTTTCATCCATTTTGAGTTTATATTTGTGTATGGTGTTAGAGAATGGTTGAGTTTCATTCTTCTGCATGTGGCTGTCCAATTTTCCCAGCACCAGTTATTGAAGAGACTGTCTTTTCTCCATTGCATATTTTTTCCTGCTTTGTCAAAGATTATTTGACCATAGAGTTGAGGGTCCATTTCTGGGTTCTCTATTCTGTTCCATTGGTCTATATGTCTGTTTTTGTGCCAGTACCATGCTGTCTTGGTGATCACTGCTTTGTAATATAGCTTGAAATTGGGCAACGTGATGCCCCAGCTTTGTTTTTCTTTTTCAACATTTCCTGGCGATTCGGGGTCTTTTCTGATTCCATACAAATTTTAAGATTGTTTATTCCAGCACTTTGAAAAATGTCATTGGAATTTTGATCAGGATGGCATTGAAGGTATAGATTTCTCAAATACTTTTTTAAAATTATATTTTATTCCTGTTAATTTTTGGTATATAGAAATACAATTTGATTTTGTATAGAGATTTATATCTAACCACCTTACAGAACCTTTTACTTAATTCTATGATTTATCCATAAATTGTTTTGAGTATCTATGTGTAAAATCATATTACCCTTTCCAGTTCCATAACTAATTTTTTTCTTACCTTAAATTACTGATTAGGATTTCAGAGCATTGTTGAAAAAAAAGTGGTGATAACAAACACCCCTGTCTAGACACTAAAGTTAAGAAAATGTAGTTTATGTTCAATGTGCAATAATTGTTAACATAGACAATTTGTCTACAAATTGTTTTTAATGTTTCAACCTTAGTATTAGGTTTGCTCTTGATTTTATAGATACTTAGAACTCTTCTAGGTAAAAAAAAAAAAAAAAATCCTGTTCTTATTCTTATTTATGTCTATCTAGAGAGTTTATTTAGATGTCTCACAAATATGTTAATGTAGGGGAGAGAGTTAAGATGGCAGTGTAGTAGGAGGACCCTAGGCTTGTCTCATCCCTCAAACACTACCAGATAATTATAAAATCATTCTGAATACCCAAGGAATCAACCTGAGAACCGACACACAACTAAAAGGAGAGAAGGTGCCACACTGAGGAAGGTAGGAAGTACAGAGGTGTGGTTTGGGGGAGAAAGAGATCTTTGGTGCTGTGGAAGGGAGGGAGCCCTGGTTGCAGAGAAACGTGATAAAAAGTGGAGCATACAGGGATATGCACAAGGAGAACACTTTCCCAAAGCCATTGGCTGGGAAAATGAGAGGGACTAACTAAATGTAAGACAGGAAACCATGAAAATCTTAGAGGAGAACACAGGCAGCAACTTCTTTGACATTAGCCATGGCAACTTCTTACTAGATATGTCCCCTGAGGTAAGGGAAATAAAAACAAAAATAAACTACTGGGACTTCATCAAAATACAAAGCTTCTCCATAGCAAAGGAAACAACAAAACTAAAAGGCAACCTATGCAATGGGAGAAGATATTTGCAAATGACATATCAAATAAAGGGTTAGTATCCAAAATCTATAAAGAACTTATCAAACTCAACACCGAAAAAACAATGAAGTTGAGAAATGGGCAGAAGACATGAATAGACATTTTTCCAAAGAAGACACCCAGATGGCTAACAGATACATGAAAAGAAGCTCAACATCACTCATCATCAAGGAAATACAAATCAAAACTACAATGAGATATTACTTCACATCAGTCAGAATGGCTAAAATTAACAACACAGGAAATAATAGGTGTGGCAAGGATGTGGAGAAAGGGGAACCCTCTTACACTGTTACTGGAATGCAAACTGGTATAGCCTTTCTGGAAAACAGTATGGAAGTTCCTCAAAAAGTAAAAAGTAGAACTATCCTATAATTAAGAAATTGCACTACTATGTATTTACCCAAAGGATACAAAAATACTGAAGGTTTTTTTTTTTTTTTGAAGGGATACATGCACCCTAATATTTATAACAAAATTATCAGCAGTAGCCAAATTATGGAAGGAACCCAAATGTCAATTGACTGATGAATGGATAAAGATGTGGTATAAAGATAAAATGGTATATTACTCAGCCATAAAAAAGAATGACATCTTGCCATTTGCAAGGGCGTGGATGGAGCTAGAGAGTATTCTGCTAAGGGAAATAAGGCAGTCAGAGAAAGACAAATACCATATGATTTTAATGAGCAATAAACATGGCAGGGAGGGGGAAGTGAGGCAAACCAAGAAACAGACTCTTAACTATAGAGAACAAACTGAAGGTTACTAGAGTGGAGGTGGGTGGGGGGATGGGTTAAATAGGTGATAGGTATTAAGGAGGGCACTTGTGATGAGCACTGGGTGTTGTATGTAAGTGATGAATCACTAAATTCTATTTCCTAAAATTAATATTTTACTGCATGTTAACTAACTAGAATTCAAATAAAAATTTGGAGGAAAAACAATATTAGAGCAGAAAAAAATAAATATAAGCTAAAAAAAAGAAAACCCCACAATAGAACAAATCAATGAAACCAAAATCTGGTTCTTTGAAAAGATCAACAAATTTGATAAAACTTTAGCCAGACTCATCAACAGAGAGAAGGGGGAGAGAGGGATAGAGAGAGAGAGGAGACTCAAATAAATAAAATCAGTAATGAAAGAGGAGAAAAAACAGCCAAATTCACATAAATACAAAAGATTATAAGAGAATATTATGAAAAATTACATGCCAACAAATTAGATAACCTAGAAGAAATGGATAAATTCCTAGAATCATATAACCTCTCAAAACTGAATCATAAAAAATAGAAAATATGAATAGACAGATTAGCAACAATGAAATTAAATCAGTAATTTAAAAACTCCCAACAAACCAAATCTAAGACCAGATGGTTTCACAGATGAATTCTATTAAACATTAAAAAAAGAGTTAATGCCTTCCTCTCAAATTATTTTAAAAAATACAAGAGAAAGAAAAGTATCCAAATTCATTCTATGAGGCCAGCATTACCCTGATACTAAAACTAAAAATAGTCATTAGAACAAAAGGAGAACTGCAGGTCAATATCTCTGATGAACATAGATGCAAAAATCTTGAAGAAAATTATACCAACCCAAATCTAATAGTACATTTAAAAATGTGTTTAAAAGTGTATGCTCCACTTTTTATTCACCATGATTATGTGGGATTTATTCCTGGGATGAAAGATTGGTTTAATATTTGCAAATCAATCATGTGATACATCACATCAATAAGAGAAAGGATAAAAACCATATGATCATTTCAATATATGCAGAAAAAGTACTTGACAAAGTACAACATCTATTCATGATTTAAAAAAAAAAAAAACCCTCAAAACAAAGTAGGTTTTGAGGGAATGTAACTCAACATAATAAAGACCACATAAGAAAAACCCAAGCTAACATTATCCTTAATGGGGAAAAACTGAGAGCTTTCCCTCTAAGGTCAGGAATAAGACAAGATGTCTATTCTCACCAGTTTTTTTTCAACTTAGTACTGGGCATCCTATCCACAGCAATCATAACAACAAAAAGAAATAAAAGGCATCCAAATTGGTAAGGAAGAAGTAAAACTCACACTATTTGCAGATCAAGACTCCACCAAAAAACTGCTAGAACTGACGAACAAATTCAGTAAAATCACAGGATACAAAATCAATGTGCAGAAATCTGTTGCATTTCTTTTTTAAAAAATATTTTATTTATGTATTTGTCAGAGAGAGAGAGCACAAGCAGGGGGAGTGGCAGGCACAGGGAGAGGGAGAAGCAGGCTCCCCGAGGAGCAGGGAGCCAGATGTAGGGCTCGATCCAGGACCCTGGGATCATGACCTGAGCCAAAGGCAGATGCTTAACTGACTGAGCCACCCTGGCACCCAATCTGTTGCATTTCTTTTTTTTTTTTTTAAAGATTTTATTTATTTGAGAGAGAGAGAATGAGAGACAGAGAGCATGAGAGGGAAGAGGGCAGAGGGAGAAGCAGACCCCCCGCTGAGCAGGGAGCCCGATGCGGGACTCGATCCCAGGACTCCAGGATCATGACCTGAGCCAAAGGCAGTCGCTTAACGAACTGAGCCACCCAAGCACCCCCAATCTGTTGCATTTCTATACACCAATAATGAAGCAGCAGAAAAAGAAATTAAGAAAGCAATCCTATTTACAATTGCACCAAAAATAATATGACACCTAGGAATAAACCTATCAAAGAGGTGAAAGACCTGTACTCTGAAAACTATAAAACATTGGTGAAAGAAATTGAAGATGACACAAACAAATGGAATGGTTTTCCATGCTCATGGATTGGGAGAAAAAAATATTGTTAAGATGCCCATACTACCAAAAGCAATCTACAGATTTAATAGAATCCCTATCAAAATACCAACATCATTTTTTACAGAACTACAACAAATAATTTTAAAATTTATATAAAACCAAAAAAGACCTTGAATGCCTAAAGCATCCTTGAAAAAGAACAAAACTGGAAGCATCACAATCCTAGATCTCAAATTATACAACAATCAAAATAGTATGTTTCTGGCACAAAGATAGATACAAATCAATAGAACAGAACAGAGAGCCCAGAAATAACCACAAAATTATATGGTCAATTAATATACAGCAAAGGAGGCAAGAATATACAATGGGGAAAACACATGATGTTGGGAAACTGGACAGCTAATGCAAAAAATGAAACTAGACCACTGTCTTATAATATACACAAATATAAACTCCAAATGGACTAAAGGACTAAATGTGAGACCTGAAACCATAGAAATTCTAGAAGAGATCACAAGCAATAATTTCTCTGATATTGGCCAGAGCAACATTTTTATATATGTGTCTCCTAAGGCAAAAGAACCAAAAGCAAATATAAATTATTGGGACTACATTTAAGTAAAAAAATGCTTCTGCGCAGCAAAGGAAATAATCAACAAAACAAAAAGACAACCTGCTGAATGTGAGAAGATATTTGCAAATGATATATCTAATAAGAGGTTAATATCCAAAATATATATTAAAAAGACTTATACAACTCAACTCTCACAAACAATCCAATTAAAAATGGGCAGAAGTCATATACAGATATTTTGGCAAAACAAACAAAAGACATACAGATGTCCAACAGACAAATGAAAAGATGCTCAACATCACTCCTCATCAAGGAAATACAAATCAAAATCACAATGAAATATCACCTCATACCTGTCAGAATGATTAAAATCCAAAACAGAAGACACGAGTGTTGGTGAGGATATAAAAAAAAAGAACTTGGTGCATTGTTGGTGGGAATGAAAACTTATTTAGCCACTGTGGAATACATTTTGTAAGATCCTCAAAAAAATAATAACAGAATTACTATATGATCCAGAAATTCCACCACTGGATATTTTCCCAAAGAAAATGAACACTCTAATTCAAAAATATATATGCTCCCATATGTTTATTGCACCATTATTTAGAATAGCTTAAATATGGAAGCAACCCAAGTTTCCACTGATAAATGAATGGATAAAGCATATGTAGTATATATACACAATGGGATATTAGCCATAAAAAAGAATGAAGTATTGACATTTGCAACAACATGGTTGGATCTAGAGGGTAGAATGCTAAGTGAAATATGTCAGTTAGAGAAAGACAAATAGTATATGATTTAACTCATGTGGAGTTTAAGAAAGAAAACAAACGATCAAAGAAAAAAAGAGACAAACAACAACAACAACAAAACCACAACAGACTCTTAAATACAGAAAACAAACTGGTAGTTACCAGAGGGGAGGTGGTGGTGTGGGAAATGGGTGAAATAAGTGAAAGGGATTAAGAGTGCACTAATCATGAAGAGCAATGAGTAAGGTATAGAATTGTTGAATTACTATATTGTACACCTGAAATAATGTAACACTCTATGTTAATTATATAGAAGTAAAAAGTTAAAAATAATAATAATAAAATGCAGGTATAATATTGTTTAAATTCTTTCTTGAAGAGCCCAATACTTATGGTAAAGGATAAATAAGATAAAAGAGAGGATGGGAAGTAAATAATAAGAGTCTATGGAATGTGGCCTAAGAAAACTTCCATTATGGTAAGTACCAGCTTTCACTCAAAATAATGGAACTTTCACTGTAGGATCACTCTGGGGATGAATTATAATTGTGCAGAAATTTTGCTGAGTTGCTTAGTAGCCTCTCAGTTTTCTGAACTAAGGATCTACTTGTTTTCTCTTTAATGTTTTTTATGTATCTGAAATAATAAAGACATGCACAGAGGTTTGCAGTATGTTTTTAAAATGAACAAAATATTGGGTTGTGATATTGTGATTCATAACAAGAGATATACATTTACTCTTCATCCCAGTTTCTGGAACAAAGGTTCTAAAACCCTTGGAAATACCTAAGTGAGGAGAGCTGCTAATGTGTCTTTTGTTTTGTCAATGAGGTGTCTTTTGTATTATACCTAAAGTAGGGGTGGGGAGTGGGGGTGGTTTTCCAAGGAAACCAGCCATATGATTAGGTAGTTGGAACTTTTAGTCTCATCCCCTGACCTCCTGGGAGGTGAGAGGGGCTGGAGTTTGAGTTGATAGCCAATGGCCAAATATTTAATCAACCAAGATTATGTAATGGGGTGTCCATATAAACCCAAAAGAATGGGGTTAAGAGAACTTCCAGGTTGGAGAAAAGTGGAGGGACTGAGAGAGTAACACACCAGAGAGTGCAGAAAAGCTCCATGTCCTTTCCCCATACCATGCTCTAGGCATCTCTTCCATTTGGTTGTTCCCAAGTTATATCCTTTTATAATAAATCAGTGATCTAATAAGTAAAATGTTTGTCTGAGTTCTGTGAGCTGCTTTAGCAAATTTATCAAACCAGAGGATGGGGGACCCTCTGATTTATAGCCACTCAGTCAGAAGTACAGGTAACAACCTGGACTTGTGACTGGCACCAGAAGTCCAAGAAAGGGGTCATTGGAACCTTCAATCTATAGCCACTTGGTCAGAAGCACAGCTTATAATTGGTGTCTTAAGTGGGGAGGGCAGTCTTGTAGGACTGAACACTTAACCTGTGGATCTTATGCTACATTTAGGTAGACAGTGTCAGAATTAAGTCAAATGGTTTGACACCCAGCTAGTGTTGGAGAATTGCCTGTTGGAGGTATGGAGAACCCCCTTCCCACAATGAAATTGGGTTTAGAAACATGGATCAACAGTCATCTAAGATATATTTGTGATTTCTTCATATACATGTATTCTTAGTAACTTCAATTATTTTGCTAGAAATTCATCAGTAGTCTCAGAATTATTATATATTTGTATTTTGAAATTATTTATTTGTATGCTTTAGGGAGAATTCAGTCTGAATGAATTCATTTGATGAGTGTTTATTAAGATCCTACTATGTGCCAAGCACTGCTGTACTTTCTGGATATACAGCAGCGAACAAAACAGGCAAATATGACTACCAATGTGAGGCATAATAGAGGATAATTAAAAAGTGAGAATTTCACAACTTATTTATATATAGATTATTTCTCAAGTATATAACTCAAAATAAACTAAAAGTTTGACAACTGGTGTTCTTTGACAAAACATATTTTAACAAAAACATAATTTAAAAGTATATTATTGATGGTCTGTATTTAAATTTCTTAGATAAATGCAATTTCTTAAATGTCCAAATATCAAGACTGCCTTTAGGAACTCATTAGAAGGAGGCTGGGTCATAGATTTTTATTAATGAGAAAAAAGTGTGTGTCAATAGGGTGTTGATTTCTTTAATGGATAGATGAGTTGAAATGATAAAAGTTACATTATTGGTATTTTTGTTGAATAACTGATATATGAAAAGTATTGTACATGAAATATATTATTTATTCATTACATAATATTCCTATTCACTGTTTAAATATCAGGAGATGGGTTTACAGAGATTAAGTACCTTGACAAAGATCTCAAAACTATTAAATAGCAGAGCCAGATGTAATCTACTACATTATCAAGTCACTCTATTTTTTTTAAAGATTTTATTTATTTATTTGACAGAGAGACACAGCGAGAGAGGGAACACAAGCAGGGGGAGTGGGAGAGGGAGAAGCAGGCTCCCCATGGAGCAGGGAGCCTGATGCAAGGCTCAATCCCAGGACCCTGGGACCATGACCTGAGCCGAAGGCAGACGCTCAATGACTGAGCCACCCAGGCGCCCCAAGTTACTCTACTTTTTAATTCATCTAACCCACCCAGTGACATAGTCTCATTGATCTCCACCTATCATATGGTCCTTTTTCAGAAGGTTCTACTCTCATTGTCTCTCTGTGACAAAAGTACCTAGAAGAGGGGGAATCCAGCTCTCAGTTTCCTCAGTCATCTCTAATTATTTTTAAGAATAAACTGTCAGAGGGATTTCAACTATCACCTCTCAGACTTCTCCCTTTCATTCAGACAAAAGTTCCTTCCTACAATATGGCAACAATCTCTCATTAAATATTATGCAGCCATCAAAAGGAATGAAATCTTGCCATTTGCAATGATGTGGATGGAACTGGAGGGTATTATGCTGAGCAAAATAAGTCAATCAGAGAAAGACATGTATCATATGACCTCACTGATATGAGGAATTCTTCATCTCAGGAAACAAACTGAGGGTTGCTGGAGTGGTGGGGGGTTGGGAGGGATGGGGTGGCTGAGTGATAGACATTGGGGAGGGTGTGTGCTATGGTGAGCACTGTGAATTGTGCAAGACTGTTGAATCACAGACCTGTACCTCTGAAACAAATAATACATTATATGTTAAAAAGAAGAAGAAGAAGATAGCAGGAGGGGAAGAATGAAGGGGGGGAAATCGGAGGGGGAGACAAACCATGAGAGACTATGGACTCTGAGAAACAAACTGAGGGTTCTAGAGAGGATGGGGGTGGGGGGATGGGTTAGCCTGGTGATGGGTATTAAAGAGGGCACATTCTGCATGGAGCACTGGGTGTTATACACAAACAATGAATCATGGAACACTACATCAAAAACTAATGATGTAAGGTATGGTGATTAACATAACAATAATAAAAAATGTTCAGCAGTAATGCTAGTTTCTGATTGATATTATTGACTAATAACGTGGGGCTAATCCTAGAGAAAATCATGGAATAAGCACATTTCTTGAGTAATAGCTCTGTGCCAGATATTATGCTACCAATTTTCAAAACTCATTTTCCATCACATATTTGTGAGTTAGATACTATTAATATGTCTTTTGTAAAAAACTAAGAGCCTGAGTTTCAGAGGGATTAAGTAACCACCAAAGGTCACACAAATAGTGAATGATGAAGACAGGAGGTAATAGTAGTAACTGAATGTAATGCAATAGAGGAAGAAAAAGCTGAACTGAAATGTATGTCCAAAAGACAAAGTGCAATTATAGTTTGAATATGTAATTTGAACATATTTAATGTAAAGTATTACCATGAAACCTCTATGAACAACAAACCAAAAGAAAAATTATACAGAGAATGCTTCAGTAAGCATATTTTTAAAGGTTTATTTATGTATTTGAGAGCGAGAGAGAGAGAGACCGAGCGAGCAAGCATGGGGAGGAGGGGCAGGGGAGAGGGAGAATCCCAAGCAGACTCCCTGCTGAGCGCAGAGCCTAACATGAGGCTTGATCCCAGGACCCTGAGATCATGACCTGAGCTGAAATCAAGAGCTCGCCCCTTAACCAACTGAGACACCCAGGTGCCTCAGCATATTTTAAACAATAAGTATGTGTTGTATTCACAGGGAGATGTAATCCATAGGTTCAATACAAAGGTTTACAATTAGAGATAGAACATAACTATTGCATTTTATTAAAAATATTAATATTCAGAGGTATAATGCTGATATTATTCTTTGGATTTTAATAATAAGGTAGATATTGATTATGCCAATACTATAGTTTTTGTTTAAGTATCAAGGTCATTCATCTCTTAAGGCTCACATTTCTCTAATATTGAGTATTAATAACTAAAGTTTAATGCAGTTACATGTATTATCTCACTTAATTGTGGCAATCACCCTGTATATATATTCATGTGTGTGTGTGTGTGTGTGTGTGTGTAGGGATATATATATATATATATATACACACACACACATATGTAAACTCTGTGCCCTTTTCTTTTTTTTTTTTTTTTTTTTTTTTTTTTTTTTTTTTTTTTTT
>NC_058419.1:23237890-23294930 GCF_002201575.2 Neomonachus schauinslandi | reverse complement strand
TATTTATTTGAGAGAGAGAGAATGAGAGACAGAGAGCATGAGAGGGAGGAGGGTCAGAGGGAGAAGCAGACTCCCTGCCGAGCAGGGAGCCTGATGCGGGACTCGATCCCGGGACTCCAGGATCATGACCTGAGCCGAAGGCAGTCGCTTAACCAACTGAGCCACCCAGGCGCCCCAACTCTGTGCCCTTTTCAAAGCCAAAATATGTGCATTACATATAAATATAAATAAATGTAAATAATCTCCATATTCTAGCTTTGGAAAAAAACATGGAAGTTAACTTTCTAATATCGTATAGTTAGTAAAGGATGAACCCAAGATTTGCAAAGCATATATTTTGCACATTCTGCAGCTCAGGGAAAGTTTGCTCTAAGTGGTGATCTATTAAGTGGACAATTTCTAGAGGGCCTATATTTGCAGTATTCTTTGCACATGTATTAAGCACTTATTCTGTCTGGACTACTGCAATAGCCTATTAAGTGGTCTTTATGTAATATCTCTCATTTCTTCTAGCTCTAGCAATTTGTTCAGATATTTCAGGCATTCTCTTCCCTACAAAATCATATCTGGGTTGAATATAGGTGCTCAAAGTAAATGCATTACTTTTTAAAAATTTTTGCATACTTGTTATAAGTATCCATGTTAACTTGAATGTGTAGACATGAGTTGTTTATACAAATTAATACTTTCACATTTTCATTGCATATTGAAAATTTTGCAATCATGTATGTACATTAACAAATCTAAATTGAGCACCTTGAAATAAATGTTTCAAGGTAATACTTTTTTGATATGCAAATTATGTTTTGGTGTCTTTTAAAATCTAATCATTATGAAAATAATTCTATTACCTTAATATAGGAATGTAGAATCAGTTAAACACTGAGATACTAACTAATTTAACATTTAATTTAATGTCTTGATAAAGTGCAGATAAAAAGTTACAACAGTGATTATTCCCAAATTTCATCCTGTTGATGTGGTACTATTATTACATATAAGTCTCTAGGTCCTAGTAGGGTAATTTATGACTTATTTAAAAGTAGATTTCCAGTGATGTCAGCAAACATGGGGGAGTAGGGAATGCCAATAAATCATTGTTCCACAAAAACAGAAAGTAAATTGGGATAAACTGTCATAATGACCTTTAGAAGAACTCTGGAATGAATCAAAAGTTTACAGCAACCTGAAAAACCCTTCATCAAGAAAAACAAACAAACAAACAGGCAAACTTGAATCTCACTAAGAGTTGTGTGGTTCATTGTTCCTTTTTTTTTTTTTTTCTTTTTCTTTTTTCCCCACCTTAACCTGAGCCTACATTCAACAGCTTGGTGGCAGCCTTAAAGAACTCAGCCCACATCCTTGTATAGGATCCTAGGGATGGAGGAGGAAAATGAACCATATACTCCAAGAATTGTAATTCCTGGTTTTGCTTCGTTTGGTAATTTCCTGAAGGATCAGCTCCAAGGGCTTGCCTTTATTTCACCCAGCTCAGTACCTAGCAATGGCTGAAGTAGCTACTCTGAGGAGTATTTGTTGGGAAATTTTTAAGGCAAGTGCATTAGCCTCTGCCACATGGGGCAAAGATAAAAATTGGGGTAAACAATAGACAAGTTGAAAAGCTTGAGAATGAAGACCCAGTAATGACACACTTTGGGGGTGGGGGGAAGGAAAAGGCTTTTAAAAGCTCCTGTATACTCCTTTTTTTTTTTTTTTTAATATCGTTGACAATGAGATTTTCATTTCAGGTGTGCAATATAGTGATTAAACAATGCTATACCTTTTTTTAAGTATTTATTTGTTAGAGAGAGAGAGAGAGCACAAGCAGGGGGAGCGGTAGGCAGAGGGAGAAGAAGGCTCTCCGCTGAGCAAGGAGCATGATGGGGGACTCTATCCCAGGACCCTGGAATCATGACCTGAGCCAAAGGCAGAAGCTTAATCGACTGAGCCACCCAGGCATCCCTCAACAATTCTATACCTTATGTTATGCTCACCACAAGTGTAGTGTAGCTACCATCTGTCCCCATACAACACTATTACAATATCATTGACTATATTCCCTATGCTGTGCCTTTTATTCCTGTGACTTACTCTTTCATAACTGGAGGCCTGTATCTCTCTCTCTCCTTCACCAATTTTGCCCTCTCCCCTCTGACAACTATCATTTTGATCTCTGTATTTATAGATCTGATTCTGCTTTTTGTTTATTCATTTTTTAAGATTCCATTTATGAGTGGAATAAAATGGTATTTGTCTTTATCAGTATGATTTATTTCACTTAGCATAATACCCTCTACATCCACCCATGTTGTCGCAAATGGCATGATCTCATTCTTTATGGCTGTGTAATATTCTATTGCATATATATTGTGATATATCTATATCTATCTCACATTTTCATTATCCATTTATCCATTGATGGACACTTAGGTTGTTTCCATGTCTTGACTATTGTAAATAAACATAGGGGTGTATATATCTTTTTGAGTTGGTGTTTTGGTTTTCTTTGGGTAAATATCCAATAGTGGAATTATTGAATCACATGGTATTTTTATTTTTAATTTTTTGAGGAACCTCCATACTCATTTCCACTGTGGCTGTACCAATTTACATTTCCACTGACACAAGTGTTCATTTTTCTCCACATCTTTGCCAGCACTTATTCTTTCTTGTCTTTTTTATTTTGGCCATTCTAACAAGTGTGAGGTGATATCTTATTGGGGTTTTGATTTGCATTTCTCCAATGATGAGTGATGTTGAACATCTTTTCATGTGTCTGTTGGTCATCTGTATGTCTTCTTTGGAAAAATGTCCATTTGGGTCTTCTGAGATTTTTTTAATTGAATTGTTTTTTGTTTTTTGTTTTTATTTTTGTTTTTTTTGGGGGGGGCACTGACTTGTATAAGTTCTTTATATATTTTGGATATTAACCCCTTTTCGGGTATATCATTTGCAAATATCTTCTCCCATTCAGCAGGTAGTCTTTTTGTTTTGTTGATGGTTTCCTTTGCTGCACAAAAGCCTTTTATTTTGATGTAGTCCTAATAGTTTATTTTTACTTTTGTTTCCCTTGCCTTAGGAGACATAACTAAAAAAAAATACTGCTATGGCCGATGTCAGAAAAATTATTGCCTGCCCTCTCTTCCAGAATTTTTATGATTTCAGGTCTCGCATTTAGGTCTTTAATCAATTTTGAGTTTATTTTTGTATATGGTGTAAGAAAGCAGTCCAGTTTCATTCTTTTCCTGTCCAGTTTTCCCAACACCATTTGTTGAAAACACTGTCTTTTCTTCATTGTATATTCTTTCTTCCTTTGTTGAACATTAATTGACCATATAACTGTGAGTTTACTTCTGGGCTATCTGTTCTGTTCCATTGATTTATGTGTTTATTTTTTTTTTTTTGCCAGTATCAGACTGTTTTGATTACCACAGCTTTGTAGTATATCTTGAAATCTGGGGTTGTGATGCCTCCAGCTTTGTTATTTCTCAGGACTGCTTTGGCTAATGGGCACCTTCTGTGGTTCCAGGAGTGAAAAATGCTATTGGTATTTTGATATGTTTTGCATTGAATCTGTAGATTGCTTTGGGTATTATGGACATTTTAACAATATTAATTCTTCCAATCCATGAGCATGGGATATCTTTCCATTTGTCCATGTCATCTTCAATTTCTTTCATCACTGTTTTATAGTTTTCAGAGTCTTTCACCTCTTTGGTTTAGTTTATCCCTAGGTATTTTATTCTTTTTGGTGCAATTATAAATGGTGTTGTTTTTTTAAATTTCTCTTTTTGTGACTTCATAGTTAGTGTATAAAACACTGCCAATTTCTGGGAATTGATTTTGTATCCTGCTGTTTTACTGAATTTGTTTATTACTTCTAGTAGTTTTTTGGTGGAGTCTAGGATTTTCTATGTATAGTGTCATGGCATCGGCAAACAGCGACTGTTGAACTTTTTCTCTACTACTATATAGGTCTCTAATTTCTTTTTGTTGTATTATTGCTGTGGCTAGAACTTCCAGTACTATGTTGAATAAAAGTGGCAAGATTGGTCATCCTTGTCTTGTTCCTGACCTTAGAGCAAAAGTTCTCAGTTTTTCACCATTGGGTATGATGTTAGCTGTGGGGTTTTCATACATGGCCTTTATTATGTTGAAGTTTGTTACCTCTAACTCCACTTTTTTGAGTTTTTATCATGAATGGAGGTTGAATCTTGTCAATGTTTCTTCTGCATCTATTGAGATGATCTATAATTTCTGTCCTTCATTTTGTTGATGTGGTATATGACAGTTGATTTGCTAACAGTTGATTTGCTAATATTAAACCATCTTCTCACCCTGGGAATAAATTCCACCTGATCATAATTAATAATCTCTTTAATGTATTGTTGTGTGCAGTTGCTAATATTGTGTTGTGGATTTTTGTTTCTATGATTATCAGGGTATTGTCCTGTAGTTTTCTCTTTTTGTGATGTCTTTAGTTTTGATATCAGGGTAATGCTGGCCTTGTAAAATGTGTTTGGAAGCTTTTCTTCCTCTTCTGTGTTTTGGAATATTTTGAGGAACAGAGCTATTAAGTCTTTGTTTGGTAGAATTCATATGTGAATTCATCTGGTCTTGGACATTTATTTTTTGGTATATTTTGATTACCAATTCCATTTCATTACTTGTAATCAGTCTGTTTGGATTTTTTATTTCTTCCTGGCTCAGTTTTGGGTGATTGTATGTTTCCAGGAATTTATCCATTTCCTGTATAGGTTGTCCAGTTTGTTGGTGTGTAATTTTCATAGTATTCTCTTACAATCCTTTTCAGGTGTCATTTGTTACTTCTCTTTCTGATTTTATTTATTTGGGGCCTTTCTCTTTTTCTCTTGATGAGTCTGACTAAAGATTTGTCAATTTTGTTTATCTGTTCAAAGTACCAGCTCTTGGTTTCATTGATTTTTCTATTGTTTTTTAGCCTCTACATTACTTATTTCTGCTCTGATCTCTTTTTTTCCCCTTTTGATTTCTATTATTTGCTTTCTTCTATTCACCTTGGGCTTTCATTGTTCTTTTTATAGTCCCTTTAGGTGTAAGCTTAGATTGTTTATTTGAGTTTTGTTTTTTTGTTTCTCGAGGTAGGCTTGTATCACTATATATTTCCCTCTTAAAATGGCTTTTCCTGTGTTCCAAAGATTTGGACTGTTGTGTTTTCATTTTTATTTGTCTCCATATATTTTTTAAATTTATTCTTTGATTGTTTCACTGACCCATTGATTGTTTAGTATCATGTTGTTTAATTTCCACATGTTTGTGTTTCTTTCCAGTTTTTTTCTTGTGATTTATGTCTAGTTTCATATGGCTGTGATCAGAAAAGATGCATGGTATGATTTGTCTTCTTAAATTCATTGAGCCTTGTTTTATGTCCTAATATGTGACCTATTTTGGAGAATAATCCATCTGCATTTAAAAAGAATGTGTATTCTGTTGTTTTTGGATGAAATGTTCTGTGTATATCTGTTATGTCCATCTGGTCCAATGTATCACTTTATATATATATATATATATATATATATATATTTAAATTCAAATTAGTTAACATATAACGTATTTTTAGTTTCAGGGTAGCATTTATTTATTTATTTATTTATTTATTTATTTATTTATTTATTTTTATTTTATTTTATTTTATTTTATTATGTTATGTTAGTCACCATACAGTACATCATTAGTTTTAGTGATTCATCAGTTGCATATAACACCCAGTGCTCATTTCATCAAATGCCCTCCTTAATGCTCACCACCCAATTACTCCATACCCCACCTCCCTTCCAACAACCCTCAATTTGTTCCCTATATTTAAGAGTCTCTTATGGTTTGCCTCTCTCTCTCTGCTTTTATCTTATTTTTCATTATTTTCCCCTATGTTCATCAGTTATGTTTCTTAAATTCTGCATATGAGTGAAATCATATGGTATTTGTCTTTCTCTGACTGACTTATTTTGCTTAGCATAATACACTCTAGTTCCATCCATGTTGTTGCAAATGGCAAGATTTCATTCTTTTTTAATGTCTGAGTAATATTCCATTATAGATATCACATCTTCTTTATCCATTCAACCATCGATCCATCAGTGGACAACTGGGCTTTTTCCAAATATTTTGGCTATTGTGGACATTGCTGCTCTAAACATTGGGGTGCATATGCCCTTTTGAATCACTATTTTTGTATTTTTTTAAATAAATACCTAGTAGTGCAATTTCTGGGTCATAAGGTAGTTCAACTTTTAACTTTTTGAGGAATCTCCATACTGTTTTCCAGAGTGGCTGCACCAGTTTGCATTCCCACCAACAGTGCAAGAGGGTTCCCAGACAAAGACACTAAAAAGGATAATTACAGACCAATATCCCTGATGAAATGGATGCAAAAATTCTCAACAAGACAGTAGCTAATCAGATTCAACAGTACATTAAAAGGATGATTCACCACAACCAAGTGGAATTTATTCCTGGGCTGCAAGGGTGGTTCAACATTCATAGATCAATCAACATCATACACCACATTAATAAAAGAAAGGATAAGACCCATATGATCCTCTCAATAGATGCAGAAAAAGCATTTGACAAAGTACAGCATTCTTTCTTGATAAAAACCTTCAACAAAGTAGAGAGAACATACTTTAACATCATAAAGGCCATATATGAAAGACCCTCAGCTAATATCATCCTCAATGAGGAAAAACTGAGAACTTTTCTCCTAAGGTCAGGAACACGACAGGGATGTCCACTCTCACCACTGTTGTTCAATATAGTACTGGAAGTCCTAGCCTCAGCAATCAGACAACAAAAAGAAATAAAAGGCGTTTGGTCTAATATGTCACTTAAACATTTTTTCCTTATTGATTTTCTGTCTGGATGACCTATTCATTGATGTTCATGGAGTATTAAAGTCTCCTACTACTATTGTATTACCATCAATTTCTCTTTATGTTTGTTAATATTTTATTTGTGTATTTAGGTGCTCCAGTGTTGGGTGCATAGATATTTATAATTGTTATATCCTCTTTTTGGATTGATCCATTTATTGTTATGCAATTCTCTCCATTGTCTCTTGTTATAGTCTTTCTTTTAAAGGCTATTATGTGTGATATATAAGTATTGCTACTCCAGCTTTTTTTTTTTCTCTTTTCGTTGCATGGTGAATGTTATCCCATTCTTTCACTTTCAGTCCATAATGTGTCTTTAGGTGTGAGATGAGTCTCTTGTAGGAAGCATGTAGATGGGTACTTTTTTAAAATCCATTTTGCCACTCTATGTCTTTTGATTAAAGCATTTAGGCTATTTACATTTCAAGTAATTATTAATAGATATGTACTTATTGCCATTTTGTTATTTGTTTTCTGGTTCTTTGTATTTCTTTTTTTTTCTCCTTCTCTTGCTCTCTTTCTTTGTGATTGATGAGTATCTATAATGTTATCTTTGGCTTTCTTTTCTTTATTTTTTTTGTGTATCTATCATAAATTTTGGGTTTGTGAATACCATGAGGTTCATATATAACATCTTAAGTAAACAGCAGTCTATATTAATTTGATGGCTATTTAAATTTATATATATGCTTTAAAAAAGAAAAAAAAAGGTCTTTCTTTTTCTCTTTCCCTTTCTCTTCCCATTTTACTCCCTTCTCCATGTTTTATATATATGTTGTCATATTTTACATCTTTTTATTCCTAATTTTCTTATTTCTAATTATGGCCATTTCTTTTCCACTTAAAGAAGTCCCTTTAACATTTCTTATAAGGCTAGTTTAGTGGTGATAAACTCCTTTATCTTTTGTTTGTTGAGGGGAGCTTTATCTCTCCTTCAAATCTGAATGATAATCTTATCTGGTAGAGTATTCTTGGTTATAGGTTTCCACTTTCAGCACTTTGAATATATCATGGCAGTGCCTTCTGGCCTGCAAACTTTCTTCTGAAAAATCAGTTGATGGCTTATAGGTTTTCCCTTATAGGTAATCATTTTGTTTCTTTCTTGCTGATTTTTAAAATTCCTTCTTTATATATAAGCCCTGGAATTTTAATTATTACGTTCTGTGGTGGGGAACTTTGCTGGGTTCATCTTGTTGGCACTCTGTGATTCTTGGACTTGAATGTCTATTTCCTCCCCTAGGTTAGGGAAATTTTATTATTTTTTTCAAATAAGTTTTCTACACCTTTTCCTCTCTCATCTTCTTCTGGGGCCCCTATAATGCAAATGTTTCTTGTTGTTTAAGAGATCTCTTAACCTATCACCATTTTAAAAAATTATTTTCTTTTTCACTGTCCAAATTGTGTACTTTCCATTACCCTTTCTTCCAGATCACTGATATGTTCTTCTGCATCCTCTAATCTGCTTTTTTTTAATTTTATTTTATTATGTTAATCTGTTAATCACCATACATTACATCATTAGTTTTTGATGTAGAGTTCCATGATTCATTGTTTGCATATAACACCCAGTGCTCCATTCAATACGTGCCCTCTTTAAATCTACTGTTGATTACCTCTAGTGTGTGTGTGTGTGTGTGTATGTGTGTGTGAGTGTGTTTAATTTCAGTTACTATATTATTCAACTCTGGTTCTTTTTAATATTTTCTATCTCTTTATTGAAGGTCTCAGTTCTTCCACTCTTTTCTCCAGCCCAGTGAGCATTTTATAATCATTCCTTAAATTCTTTAAATGTTAAGGCATATTGCTTATCTCTGTTTCATGTTTTTTTTTCTGAGTTTTTTTTCTTGTTCTTTTTTTGGGAGCATATTCCTCTGTCTCCCCATTTTGCTTGACTTTGTGTGTTTCTATTGATTAGGCAGAAAAGCTCCTTTCTAAACTTGAAGGAGTGGTCTTGTGTATCATGTCTCCTATGCAGACTGTGTGTGCTTGGTGACTTTTGCTGGCTGGCTGGAGCTGTGGATGCCTATGCTAGTTACTCTTTTAAACTGTGTCTTTTACAGAAAGAAGAAAAAAAACAATAATGAAATAAAAAAATAAATAAGAAAAAAGTACTTAATAAAAGAAAAAAGGAAAAGAAGGAAAAAAGAAATAAAAAGAAAGCAAGAAAGAAAATGAGAGAAAAAATTTAAAAAAGAAAAACAAAATGAGACAAATTAAAAATAAAATAAAGAAAAAAATTATTTTGTAAAGTAAAACAAAACAAAAAAATGGGGTTTATTTCTTTACCCCACACAGCAGGGGGGCTTGATGAGCTTGCAGATACTGGGCTCACTAGGGTTACAACCTCACTGTGAGCCAGACCCTGTTCCAGTCTGGGATTTTAAGGTGGAGGGGGAGAGACTGTTCCCTCTATTCCTCATCCCTTTTAAGCTGCAGCTTTTTTCTGTGTCGCAGAATGAGTAGGCTTGGTGTGGGTTTGCAGACGTTGGGCTGGCTGAGTTCACAATCTCACTGAGATGATTGGATCCACCAGTTATGACATCTGGACCCTCGCATTATGGCATCAGGACCCACCAGTTTTGGGGTCTGAGCCTGCCCCTTATGGTGTCCAGATTCTGCTCTGGTCTAGGCTTTTAAGGTGGGGTCGAATAGAAACCATGTTGTTCTCCAGTCCCTCTGACCTGGAGAGCATTTCCACAACTCCTCTGCCACTTGGCAGAGTTCTAATGCTGTCTCTTTTATATGTTAGTTGATCTTTTATTTTTATTATTTATTTATTTTAGATTTATTAATTTATTTATTTGAGAAAGAGAGAGACGGAGAGAGAGAGAGAGCACAAGTAGGAGGGGCAGAGGGAGAGGGAGAAGAATCTCAAGCAGACTCCATTCTTTTTTTTTTTTAAAGATTTTATTTATTTATTTGAGAGACAGAGAGAGAATGAGAGAGGGGAGGGTCAGAGGGAGAAGCAGACTCCCTGCTGAGCAGGGAGCCCGATGTGGGACTCGATCCCAGGACTCCAGGATCATGACCTGAGCCAAAGGCAGTCGCTTAACCAACTGAGCCACCCAGGCGCCCCAGACTCCATTCGGAGTACAGAGCCTGACAGGGGCTCAATCACATGACCCTGAGATCATTATCTGAACTGAAACCAAGAGTGAGAAGCTTAACTAACTGTGCCACCCAGGTGCCCCAATGTTCGTTGATATTTTAAACTGTGTGTGTGTGTTTCCTTTGCCCAATGACAGAGGAATCTGTTCCTGGTCCCTCAGTACTATCCTTCCCCACTGCTCTTCATAGTGTTGGGAGTCAGAGATTCCCTTTGTTACCATGCTTCCACTTCTCTTGCTGTGCTCTTGCCATTCTCTCTATCTTTGATTGATTAGTAGTTGTTCAGTCAACCCTCAGTTCTTCAGGAGGAATTGCTCTATCAATAGGTATAATTTGGTTTGCTCTGTAGGGGAGGTAAGTTCAGAGTCTTCCTATATTGGCATCTTTGAACTGGATCCTCTCCACATATTCTTCAGAATCTAGAAGGCCATGCACATACCCAGCACTGGTTGCTTGTTAGAAACTACCTGAGAAGCTACCAACCTGTCATTTTTAGTAGATTTTCAGGAGCTGTACAAGCATGAAATGAAGACAGAGACAGAATTGTAAACTCTAAATCTGAAACAAGTAAATGAAAGAAAATAATAACTATTTGAGTGGGATGAATGAAATAGAAAACAGAAAAACAATAGACAAACTCAACAAAATCAGAAGTTGGTTTCTTGAAAATATCCATAAAATTGACAAAATTTTTAGGTAGAAAAAGGAGAAGATTTACATTACTAACTTTAGAAATGAAAGTGGGGACATTACTATAGACCTGACTGAAGAAAAAGGGAATATAAGAGAATGCTAGAAACAACTGTATGCCAACAAATTAGATAATGTAGATGGGTAGTTTCCTAGAAACACAAATGACTGAAAAAGAAATAGAATATCTGAATAGACTATAATAAGAGATTGAATTAGTAATCAAAATTTCTAACAAAGAAAACCTAGGATCAGCTAGCTTCACTGGTGAATTCTACTAAACATTTAAAGAATAATTAAAATTGATGTTGTTCAAACTCTTACCCCCCACCAAAAAAGGGGGAGAGAACACTTTCTAACTGATTCTGTGAGGCCAATATTCCCCTCATACTAAAGCCAGGCAAAGATATCACAAGAAAAGAAAACTACAGGCCAGCACCCCTTATGAATATAGATACAGAAGTCCTCAACAAAATATTAGCAAACCAAACTTAATAGTAAATGACAAGCTGGTAACTTCTCAGGTATTATGCTAAGCAAAATAAGTCAGAGAAAGACAAATACCCCATATGGTTTCACTAATTTGTGGAATTTAAGAAATAAAACAAATGATCATAAAGGAAAAAGACAGAGGCAAACCAAGAAACAGACTCTTACCTACAGAGAACAAATTGATTGTTACTGGAAGGGAAGTGGGTAGGTAGATGTGTTAAATAGGTGATGAGGATTAAGGAGTGCAGTAGTTGTGATGAACACTATGTGTTGTATGGAAGTGTTGAATCACTGAATTCTACATCTGAAACTAACATTACACTGTAGGTAAACTAATTGGAATTTAAATAAAAACTTAAAAAAAGAAAATAAAGGAAAGAAAAAATATATATGGAATTGCACAGAACCCTCAGTAGCCAAAACAATCTTGAAAAGACAAAAGAAGTTGGTGGTTTCCTACTTCCTAATTTTAGAACTTAAAACAAAACTACAGCAATCAAAACACTGTAGTCCTGGCATAAGGATAGCCATATATATCAATGGAATAAAATTGAATGTCCACAAATAAATCCATACATCTATGTAAAGATGATTTTAACAAGGTTGTCAAGACCATTCAAGGGAGAAATAATAGTCTTTTCAACAAATGGTCCTGCAACAACTAGATATTCACTTGCAAAGGAATGAATTATGGCCATTACATCATACTATTTACAAAAATAACACAAAATGGATCAAAGAACTACAAGTAAGAGCTGAAAGTATAAAACAGAAGAAAACATAAGAGTAAATCATGTTCTTGGATTTGAGACAGTATACATAGCTATGACACCAAAAACACAATGAAAGAGAAAATAGATAAATTGGGCTTCATGAAAATTGAAAACTTTTGTGCATCCAAGGATATTATCAAAAAAGTGAAAAGACACCCCACAGAATGTGGTAAATGTGTAGTATCCAGAATATATAAAGAATACTTATAACTTAACAACAAAAAACAAAAATTATCAAACTAAAACATGGGCAAAGGATGTGAAATGACATTTTTTTTCTAAAGAAAAGACATTAATAGCCAACAAGCAAATGGAAATATATTCAACATCTTTAGTCTTTAGGGAAATACAAATTGAAACCACTGTGAGATATTATTTCACATTTATAGATTAGTCATAAAAAAACAGAAAATAGCAAAAGTTGACAAAGATGTGGAGAAGTTGGAACTCTTTGTGCATTACTGGCAAAAATGTAAAATGGTGGAGGTGCCATTGAAACCACTTTAGCTACTTATTAAAATTTAAACATAGAATTTCCTGTTGAGACAGTATTTGCACTCCTCAGTATATTCCTGTGATGACTGAAAATATATGTTCCTACAACTTATGTTCTGATGCTTATGGCAGCATTTTTCATCATAACCAAAGAGTAGAAACAAACCAAATGTCCATCAGCTGCTAAACAAAAGTTGGTATATCTACACATGGAATATTATATATTCCTATAAAGGAATGAACATACTACAACTGGATAAACTTCACAAACATTATAAGCTAAGTTAAAGAAGCCAGAAACAAGAGCAATATATTTGTGATTCCATTTCATTGAAGTGTCCAGAATAGGCAAATCTATAGAGAAATATAACAGATTAGTGGTTGCCAGGAGCTGGAGAGAGGACATGGAGGGTGAGGAGTGACTAATGAGCATAAGGTTTCTTTGGGGGATGATGAAAATGTTCCAAAATTAGATAGTGGTGATGGTTGTGTGACACTGTGAGTGTACATAAAGCCACTGAATTGTACATTTTAAAATGGTTAAAATAGTATAATTTAAGAATAAAAGTCAAAAAGTGGAAAATGTTTCCTCTGGGGCTTGATCCCTGATCAGATGACTAAAAAACTCATTCTGGCCTCCAGATCTGTGAAAGATAAACACTTTCATTCATTGCATAATGCTCTATTGCCACCTAGAGAGAATGGATCATTGAAGTTGACTATTCACATTTCCTGGAGCTACTTATTTGGATGATGGCACCTGTCAATACAGAATGTTTGTTGTTGTTGTTGTTGTTGTTTGTGTTTAAAGACTTTTGTATATATTTTTTTGTTCAGACATTTGTAGAGAAGTTTAAGGTTGATGGCAAAATTGAAGCAAAGGTAAAGATTTTGCATATACCCCTGCCCCCACACATGCATAGCCTCCCCCATGAACCTGCATTGACACATCATTATCAACCAAAGTCCATAGTTTACATAAAGGTTTACTGTTAGTGTTGTACATTTTATGGGTCTCTTATTTTTAAGAGGAATCAGGCCTTAACTGCTGCCAATACAGGAAGAATGGACCATTCTTATTTCAGTCAAAGCAACTCTGCTTTTATCTACTATAAATTGGGACTCTACCAAAAGTACACTTAAAATCAGGATCTGCTGCTAAAAAAAGATACTTTGCAAACTATTCTACCAAACAGTTCTGAAGTTCTTTCCATCTTTGAATGTTCTATGTGTCTATTGTGAACTTTAACTATGGAGCTTCTAGCATGTATGAGATATTCCTGCTCAGAAGCATAATTTGCAAGCCTTGCAAGAAGTTTTATTTAATAATTCCTTATAGTTTGTATTATGGGCCAGGTGATACTCTTAGGGCTTTACAATAATTTTTAACTTTAATCCTCATAGGAAAGCTATGAATCACGCACTTTTTAATCCCAATCTTGCAAAAGATAGTGTGAAGGAAGATAAATAAGAAAATTTCCCAAAGCATCAGTTAATGACAGAGTTGGGATTTGTACTCTATTAAGGTGGTTTCATGGCTTCACTATGCCATTTTTCCATATTGATGAAGCTACTTTCCCATATTAATGAAGCTACACTAATGCAGCTTGTTTTTGTAGGCCATTGAACTACTGGGCAAGAAAATCATCTACACTTTCTTACTAATGTCCCTTTGTGACTTCAAGAAGGCATTTTGAGATGACTGACCAGACTACAGGGATCATATTTTCCATGGAAGTTACTCTTTCTACATTTCTGTTTTCTCTTTTCTTATAATGAAGACAACCATTCCTACATGTAAGCCAGTGAATACTACTAATATAACCAATTAGCTGACTAGGGGACAGACCTAAAACTGTTGTGTTGCAAACTCTATGCTGTAATAAAACACTTGACATTTAACCCTAGAGACCTACATTGGTAGCATTCCCAGGACTAAGACAGTATCTTTATTGATGAATACAATTTGTTGAAAAATTTTCTCAGGATTATATTATCACCATTTTTAAGCAATACTTCCTGTGATATATTTATCCATTCTCTCCAAAATCTCCAAATAAGTATGTTTATTTATAAAATTTATGACCATGTGTTTATGTTCATGATAAAAAAAAATTATTTTACTAGTGAAATACTGAGCCAGAACATTATTGTTCACAATTTTCTCTAGTAATTTCTTTAGTACTGATGAGCTGGGTGAAATGGAACACGCATGTAAGGCAGGTTTAAGTCCCTTCTGATTCAGAAATAAGGCCTGAGTCTGAAGGCCTGCCAGGTGTACACCCAGCACATGCGATCCAAAGAGCACGAGCAGCTGCGCCGCCTGCGCCTGGTCCACAAGGGCAACGTGCAGCACACCTTCACCCGCTGCTTCCACTCCTTGAGCACCTTGCGCAAGACTCTGGCCTAGGGCGGCGCCCCCTGCCTGCAGCGCCCCAGTCCCAGCCCCGAGCTCGGGGCAAGGGCGAGGGCGGACCCATGTCCGTCCACTGCCGCCAGCGGAGGGTGTGGGCAGGTGGCAGCTGCTGCTCTGGCCACCCCCCCCACCCCGCGCCCAGTGCCACAGTCCCCAGCAGCACAGCCCAAGCAGCACCGGGGGCGGGGGGGCGGGTAGCGACTCAGGGCTCAGGGGTCTGGGCAGCTGGAGTCCCTCCAGTGGGAGCTCCTGTGTGATGCCCCTTCCCTACCAGAGAGAAAGCAGCGTGGAATGAAGTGAATGTCTACTGATATCCCTGGAGCAAGCTAAATGATTTCTGAGATGGATAATTGGCATAATTGAATCAGTTAAAAGATAGGAAGGACAATAAAACATCTTTTCAAAGACTGAATAAATTTTATCAATAATTACCTATAGATCTGTGACCATTTGGCAAAGTTCTGTAGTTATACTACTAAAAATATGCCATGGTAAAAGCAGCCTATATTTATTCAACATTTTAAAAAAGATGTTGTAGGTTTAGAAAACTCAAATTATATAATTAAAATAATTCTGAAAATATTTCAAATTTTGGAAAATAAGAGTCATGGGAACAGGCGTAAAGAACTAAAATTATTTTGGCTGAAGTAGAGAAGTCGAAGGGGAAACTTAATAATGGGTTAAAAGTGCATGAAGTTCTGCTATACAGAGAACACTATATATCTGTCTTCCATCACCATCAATAGCAGAGCCAAAAAAAAAAAAAAAAAAAAGGAGGGCTAACAAAGATAAGATTTAATTAAAATTAACTAAAATAGTCAATCAATTGAGATACTGGAAGTGTTAAGGATGTGAAGTCAATTTATTTAAGAAGAAATTAAGCACTGTGAATAAAAGATTTTAAATAATGAAGGGTAGAATATGATCTTTAGCTATCATGGAAAGGGGGACTTTACTAAAGTACTAAAATGTTTAAGAATCTAAGAATGTCTTCCAGTGATAATGTGAAATTTGAAACCTGTGTTACTCAGACTTGCAGAGAAACCTTGAAAGCTTCAGGGATCCTAGCATTGAGATTTCTGAGAAAAGGAGAGTATGTGAGATCATCTGGAGCTGCTGTACCTAAGACAGATAGAAAGAGACAACACATTTTTGCTTCATTCTACCTTGAAGGCATTCAGATAAGCAGGCAGTTTCTCATTCAGACTGAAAAACTTTCTACCATTTGTCATCTTATACACCTATACAAATAGAGGTTGTGTTTTCATATTTAGTATTTTCTCAGGATTTACACACATCTTGAATTCTGAGATTCAATTGGAGTATATATATAATCCATAATCTCTAAATAATTGCCTAAGAGGTAAAGCTCTCAGAGTATTTTAATTAAAAAAAAAATATGCCATGGGCGCCTGGGTGGCTCAGTTGGTTGAGCGACTGCCTTCGGCTCAGGTCATGATCCTGGAGTCCCTGGATCGAGTCCCGCATCGGGCTCCCTGCTCAGCAAGGAGCCTGCTTCTCCCTCTAACCCTCCCCCCTCTCATGTGCTCTCTCTCAAATAAATAAATAAATCTTTAAAAAAATAAAATAAAATAAAATAAAATATGCCAGAGATTTCATGTATTTTGTGTATGTGTAGTCTATGGGTCTGTGTGAGTGTTTTGCTGTGCCACTAGAAGATTGCTAGTTTTTGAAAACCAATGCAATTTCTGACTCAATAAAGAAATTATGTATCTATTGGATTTATTATGGTTGTAAAAGAAATTAAACCCAAGAGAACAGAACTTACAGTGGTTCATAAGTGCTACTTCCTACTGTTAAGTTAATGTTTTATGACATCATTATGCAACTTTTTTTTATTCCCATTGGAGAATTGTCCTCTCTTCTCTCTTCTTGAACAAATAGCCTGAAACAATATACTCTGATAACTGTCCTGGCTGAAAATCATATCTGCACCCTGTTGGGAAATATGGTCCAATTTAAATTAGTATTTCCAGTAAATATACAAAAACACTTTCCAAAACATCTCTCAGGGAAGCTACATCACCAAATGATGTATTTTCTAAATAATGGAGACCAATTTATATTCATGTCATTTTGCCATCCCATTAAACTTTACAGCATATGGCATTTTTGTCAAAAGTAATGGGACAAAGGAAAAAGAGACACACTAAAAAGGAAATAGTAACTACTTTCCTTTGTATTATATTTTTGTTCCTTGAATTTTGTTTTGATGATAAATCAGATTTTTTAATCTATAAAGGATAAATATGGATGCACATTTTGGATAATATTGTGAATCTGCATGCAACATTGATTCATTCAGTTTTCAACAGCATTTCAACAAATGCTGAAGCAGCAAGACATTTTATAGTTTATTATTGACAATGATAATTCATTGAGAATTCAGTAAACATTTACTGATCTCATATGGTTGCCAGCCTCTTGTTCTTACCATTAGTTACACAGGAATGAACTACATAAGCAGGGTCCCTGATCTCATGGAGCTTACATTCTATGGAGATGAGGTGAGTAGATTAAAGGAGGCTACAAAAACTTAAATAAATTAATATGACATTTTGAGAGTAAAAATTTTATGAAGAAAGTGAAATAAGGTAGCATAATAGTGATTTCCTAGAATGATGTTAGAGAGGGTTTCTGAGAACAGGAAGCTTATCTGAGGATGTGATATTTTAACTGAACCTTTCTGATTAGAACCAAATTCTTGAATATCTAGAGCCAGAACTTTTCAAGTGAAAGAGTAAGTACAAAGGCCCTGAAGTAAGAATTAGCCTTATGTGTTCAAGAAACTTAAAGAAGGATTCAACAAATGGCATTGGAAAAACTGGATAGCCACATGCAGAAAATTAAGTTGGATCCTTCCCTTACAACATCTACAAAAGCTAACTCAAAATAGGTCAAAGACTTAAATGTAAGAGCTAAAACAATACAACTCTTAGAAAACATAGGGGAAGAACTACCTGACCGATTTTGCAATGATTTCTTGGATGTGACACCAAAAGCACAGGCAGTAAAAGAATAAAAAATAGATAGATAAATTGGACTTTATCAAAATTAAAAACATTTGTGCATCAAAGGACAATAGAAAATGTGAAAAGACAGGGCACCTGGGTGGTTCAGTCAGTTAGGCGTCCAACTCTTGATTTCAGCCTGTGTCATGATCTCAGGATTGTGAGATTGAGCCCCATGTTGGGCTCCATGCTAAGCATGAAACCTGCTTAGGATTCTCTCTCTCCCTCTCCCTCTGCCCCTCCCCCCCTAAAAATAAGAAAATGAGAAAAGACAATCTATGGAATAAAAGAAAATATCATATATCTGATCAGGAATTAATATACAGAATATATAAAGAACTAGAACTCAACAACAGCAATAACAACAAAACAACCCAATTAAAAAAGTGAGCCAAGGATTTTAATAGATATTTTTCCAAAGGAGATATACAAAAGACCAACAAACACATGAAAAGACACATTCAATATCACTACTTATTAGGAAAATTCAAATCAAAACCACATTGAGATACCACTTCACACCCATTAGGATGTTTGTTATACATAAAAAAATAGTAAATGACAAGTATTGGTGAAGATTTGTTGAAATTGGAGCTCTTTGTGCATTGCTGGCAAGAATATTGGTGTAGCTGCTATAGAGGATGGTGTCTCCTCAGAAAAATAAAAGAAGAATTACTGCATGATCCAGGAATTCCACTTCTGGGTATATACCGAAACGAACTGAATGCATGCCCTCAAAAATGTATTTGTTCACCCATGTTCATAGCAACATTATTTACAATAACCAAAATGTAGAAAAATCCAAGTACCCGTAAGTGGATGAATGAATGAACAAAATATGGTATTACATACAATGCAATATTATTCAGTCCCAAAAAAGAAAGAAATTCTAATACATGTTACAACATGAAGGGACACTGAAGAAATTATTCTAAGTGAAATAAGCCAGTCACAAAAAACAATATTGCATGACACAACTTACATGAAGTACCCTGAAGAGTCAAATTCAAGAGACATAAAGAATGGTAGTTGGCAGGGGTTAGGAGGTAGTTGGAGGATTCCCAATTTTCTGAGTAAAGCTAAGTGATATACTTTTATATATAAGGAATTAAGAACAATTTGGGGTATCATTATTTATCAATTTATCTAAAATTGCCTTTCTTATATTAATTATAATTTGCACATTATATAATGCTTAAATTAGTGACTATTAATTGTCTTACACTGTTTTAAGTTTTATAGAGTCTTTTTTTTTAAACAAATCTTCAATTAATTACTTGGATAATGTTAAATACTTTTTAAGTATATACATTCATAAATAAATTTACTTATTTGGACATGCTATGCCTCTCATTCATTCATACAAGCATTTTTGACTATTATAATCAAGGTCAGACACAAAATAAGAATCTCAAAATATTGAACTTGAATCTAAAGTACTAAGTATCTCTTTTCTCTTTTACCTACAAAACATTATCACAAACCTAAGTAAAAAAGTTGTTTTATTATTTTAGTTAATGTTGTACAAGGTTGCCTAAGAATAATACTAAATCCATTGGAAGCATGACTTGTGTTCTGTACAATATACCTAAGTCACAGTCAACTGAATCTAGAAATAGTTGTGTGTTTCCCTGTACTCAGAATATATCATTATGTAAAAGTTGATAAAATATATTTAGCAAATGTATCACTCTGCAAATTTCCACTCAATTTTACCGTCTAGTGTAAAGCAAGCCATTGCTGTTTCACATAAAATGAATCAACATGCTCTTGGTGTTTTCCAGAATACTCTATGACTACCCAAAATGTGGTATTACTTGCAAGAAACAGATAACTCTTAAACAAACTTTTTGAGGAAAAAAAATTATTTCCTGAAGAAAGAGATATAGGTAAAAAAAAAACTTATTTGAAAAAAATAATGGCACAAAACTTCCTAAACCTGGAGGAGGTAATGAACATCCAGACTTAACATGCCTAACAGACCCAACTAAGAAGAACTGAAGAAAACCACACCAAGATACATTACACTCAAATTGTTAAAAATCAACGACAGAGAATTTCAAAGCAGCAGGAAAAAAAGTGACTCATCACATTTAAGAGAGCCACCATAAAACTATTAGTGAATTTCTCAGAAGAAACCATGTAGGCCAGAAGGAAGTCAGGTGTTATATTCAAATTACTGGAAGAAGAAAAAAAAATGCCAACAAAGAGCATAACATCTGGCAAAACCATTCTTCAAAAAAGAAGGAGATGTAAAGTTTGCCTCATAAACAAAATTTGAGGGGCTTCATCACTACTAGACTTGCTTTGTAAGAAATCCTAAGGGAAATTTTCAAGTTGAAATGAAAGAACACTACAGAGCAATATAAAATCATGTGAAAGAATAAAGCTTGGTTGGAGGAAGAGCTAAGATGGCAGTGTCGTAGGAAGACCCAAGGCTTGTCTCATTCCCTTAAAAATAGCTAGATGAATAACAAATCCTTCTGAATAGCCAATAAATTAATCTGAGGACTGCAGAACAAACTGCAGAACTAAAGGGAGAGAAGAAGCCACATTGTGGAAGGTAGGTTTAGAGGGAACATACCCCAACATCATAATGCCCATATACAAAAAACCCACAACAAATATCATTCTCAATGGAGACAAATTGAGAGCATTTCTTCTACGGTCAAGAACAAGACAGGGATGTCCACTCTCACCACTGTTATTTAACATGGTACTGGAAGTCTTAGCCTCAGCACTCACACAACAAAAATAAGTAAAAGGCATCCAAATCAGTGAGGAAGAGTAAAACTCATTATTTGCAGACAACATGATACTCTACGTACAAAACCTGAAATATTCCACCAAAAAAAAAAAAATTGCTAGTACTGATACACAAATTCAGCAAAGTTACAGGATACAAAATCAACATACAGAAATCTGTTGCATTTCTATACACTGATAAGGAAGCAGCAGAAAGAGAAATCAAGGAATCAATCCTATTTACAACTGCACCAAACACCATAAGATACCTGGGAATAGACCTAACCAAAGAGGCAAAAAATCTGTACTCTGAAAACTATAAAACACTGATGAAAGAAACTGAAGACAACACCAAGAAATGGAAAGGCATTCCATGCTCATGGATTGGAAGAACAAATATGGTTAAAATGTCTATACTACCCAAAACAATGTACACATATAATGCAATCCCTATCAAAATACCATGAGCATTTGTCACAGAGCAAGAATAAACAAACCTCAAATGTGTGTGGAACCACAAAAGACCCTGCATAGTCTAAGCAACCTTGAAAAAGAAAAGCAAAGCTGGAAGCATCACAATTCCAGACTTCAATTTATATTACAAAGCTGTAGTCATCAAGACAGTATGGCATTGGCACAAAAACACATAGATCAATGGAACAGAATAGAAAGCCCAGAAATGGACCCACAACTCTTTGGTCAATTAATCTTAGACAAAGCAGGAAAGAATATCCAATGGAAAAAGAATCTATTCAGGAAATGGTGTTGGGAAAACTGGATAGTAACATGCAAAAGAATGAAACTAGACCACTTTCTTTACACCGTACACAAAAATAAATTCAAAACGGGTGAAGGACCTAAATGTGAGACAGGAAACCATCAAAATCCTAGAGGAGAACACAGGCAGCAACCTCTTTGACATCAGCCATGGCAACTTGTTACTAGATATGTCTCCTGAGGCAATGGAAACAAAAGCAAAAATGAACTAATTTCATCAAGATAAAAAGCTTCTGCACAGTGAAGGAAACAATCAACAAAAGTAAAAAGCAATCTTCAGAATGGGAGAAGATATCTACAAATGACATATTTGATAAAGGTTTAGTATCCAAAATACATAAAGAACTTATAAAACTCAACACCCCCCCAAACCCAAATAATCCAGTTAAGAAATGGGCGGAAGACATGAATAGACATTTTCCAAAGACATCCAGATGTCTGACAGACACACAAAAAGATGCTCAATATCACTGATCATCAGGGAAATACAAATCAAAACTACAATGAGACATTACTTCTCACCTGTCAGAATGGCTAAAATTAAAAACACAGGAAAAAACAGATGTTGGCAAGAATGTGGAGAAAGGGGAACCCTCTTACATTGTTGGTGGGAATGTAAATTGGTGCAGCCACTCTGGAAAACAGTAGGAAATTCCTCAAAAAGTGAAAAATAAAACTACACTATGACCCAGCAATTGCACTACTAGGTATTTACTCAAAGTAAACAAAAATACTGATTTGAAGGGATACATGCATCCAGAAGTTTATAGTAGCATTATCAGCAATAACCATATTATGGAAAGAGCCCAAATGTCCACCCACTGATGAATGGATATAAAAGTCATGGGGACACCTGGGTAACTCAGTCAGTTAAGTGTCCAACTCTTGGTTTTGGCTCAGTTCATGACCTCTTGGTGATGGAATCGAGCCCATATTGGGCTCTGTGCTCAGTGTGGAGTCTGCTTCAGGTTCTCTCTCCTTCTCCCTCTACCCCTCCCTGTGCTTGCTCGCTGACTCACTCTCTTTCTTGCAAATAAATAAATAAATAAATAAATAAATAAATAAATAAAATATTTTTTTAAAAAAAGAAGAGGTGATATATATTCAATGGAATATTACTCGGCCGTCAAAAATAATGATATCTTGCCATTTACAATGACATGGAAGTAGCGAGTATTACGCTAAGTGAAATAAGCCAGTGGAGAAAGAAAAATACCATATAATTTCACTCATATTGGAATTTAAGAAACATAACAGATGAACATAGTGGAAAAAAATAGAGAGAAGCAAACCATAAAACAAACTCTTAACTATAGAAAACGAACAGGGTTGCTGGAGGGGAGGGGAGCAGGGGAATGGGCTAAATGGTTGATGGATATTAAGGAGGGAACTTGTGATGAGCCCTGGGTGTTTTATGTAAGTTATGAATCACTAAATCCCAAACCTGAAACTAATATTATACTGTATGTTAACTAACTGGAATTTAAATAAAAAATTGAACCACAAAAATAAAATAAAGCTTGCTTGTAAAATTAAATATATAGACTTACTATAGTGCTAGAATCTAATAGTAGTGTGTAAATCACTTTTAATTCTGATTAAGAAGTTAAAAGACAAAAGCATAAAAATAACTGGCAATTAAAATATGTTAATGTAGGGCGCCTGGGTGGCTCAGCTGGTTAAGCGACTGCCTTCGGCTCAGGTCATGATCCTGGAGTCCCAGGATCAAGTCCCACATTGGGCTCCCTGCTCAGCAGGGAGTCTGCTTCTCCCTCTGACCCTCCCCCCTCTCATGTGTGCTCTCTCTCTCTCTCTCTCTCATTCTCTCTCTCAAATAAAATCTTTTAAAAAATTTAAAAATATGTTAATGTATACACAATATAAAATATATTAATAGATACACAACATATATACAATATAAATGATGTAATTTTTGGTGTCAATAACAGTGTGTGTACAAAGTGAAAAGTAAAAGTGTAAAATTTTTTATGTGATTAAATTTAAGTTGTTGTCAACTTCAAATGGATTGCTGTAAGATGTTTTATGTAAGTCCCGGGGCACCTGGGTGGCTCAGTCGTTAAGCGTCTGCCTTCGGCTCAGCCCCGCATCAGGCTCCCTGCTCTTTGGGAAGCCTGCTTCTCCCTTTCCCACTCCCCCTGCTTGTGTTCCCTCTCTCACTGTGTCTCTCTCTGTCAAATAAATAAATAAAATCTTAAAAAAAAGATGTTTTATGTAAGTCCCATTGTATCCACAAAGAATATATCAATAGAAGATACAGAAAAGAAACAGAGAAAGGAATCAAAGCATGTCACAACAACAAAAAAATCAACAAAAAGAAAGCAAGAGAGCAAGAGAGGGAAAAGGGGACAAAAATGTTACAAGACAGGCAAAAAACAATGAATAGAATGACAGTACTAAGTTCTTCCCTATCAGTAAGTACTTTTAATGCAAATGGATCATTGCAAGTAATTAGACTAGATATAATTTTTGAAAGTTCAATATTAATAAGAACTGGCCTTTGATCTGACAAGAGCATAACAAACAATTTAAATCTTTTTTCGTTTGATATAGTTTCAATTTATGTATTTTTAAGATATGTTCTTCAGTGGACTGTGGCATGTGGATAGATACATTATATATAATGTAAAACACTGAAAATGTTTGGGGAAAAGGGAGAAGGGGGAGATTTATTAATAATATTGCCATTACAATAAAGTCACTATTAATATTTTCTTCTCGGTATGTTTCTAGTTAGACATGTAGTCCAGTTGCATATGTACCTTTATATCATTTTCCACTTAAAGCTGTATTATTACTACATAGTCTTCATATTTAAATTTAATGAAGATAACATTTTTATACTATTACCTATATTTACATAAACATATCCAAGTTCATATTTGAAAGATGTGTATAAATGAATAAACAAATAAGCAAAGGGTGGCTCAGTCATTGGGCGTCTGCCTTCGGCTCGGGTAGTGGTCCCGGGGTCCTGGGATTGAGCCCGGCACTGGGCTCCTGCTTGGCGGGAAGCCTGCTTCTCCCTCTCCCACTCTTTCTCCTTGTGTTCCCTCTCTCGCTGTGTCTCTCTCTGTCAAATGAAGAAATAAAATCTTTAAAAAAAAAATTTCAATAGATGTACAATATTCCATCATAAATGTAGTGCTGTTAATCATGTATCAATTATTGAAAAAAGTAGCTCTTTTTTTCACTTATGCAATTTCAAATAATATTTTTCTACTAATTATTTTCAACGCACTGTACTATATCTTTTGATTATGTTTGCACAACTAGAATTTCTGGATGGAAGGACTTGGCTCCTGATAAGTATTAAAACTTTGATTTCCAAATGTTCTGAACCAGTATCCCCTGCCAATATTAATGTATAGGTAGGCTGATTTCCCTAACACTCCAGTAAGTGGAAAAGGAGACTAGATATTTCAGGAATACTAAGGTTTTAAATTCCTGTGGTCACTATTTGTTATACACAATTTTGTGCCTGCATTATGAAACCCAATAAACTATTTTGGCCATTTAACCCCTTCATAAACTCCCTCCCTTGTTCCTCAATATTTGAATGGTTATGAGAAATTTTGGTGGTATTGATAGGTTTTTCTCACAAATGTTAGTTCCTCTTTCTTTTGTGTGAGATAAATTTTCTACCAGTATGATACAGAAATGTATTATATAAGTGCAAAACAGTATTTTACTTTTTAAGTCTATTGACCCTATGGCAAAAAATGGTACTCAGTGGAATTGAGCCTGTAATTGCTAAACAATAAACAAATATGTGTGGACTAGAGGTATTTGTTATATTAAATGCAAATAAAAAGATAAATAAAAAATAATAACTGCTTGCCAACTTCAGAACCAGCTGGAACCTCTGCAAATGTATAATCTAAATGTTACTAGACTTCCAAAGATGGTTGCACTGTGAGTTATGTCTGCCTTTACATATTGCTTCACTCCTCATAGTCTCTATGATAGAAACTCTGAAGCCATGGTAGAGCAGAGAAGCTATCAAATAATCTAATTATCCAAATAGCCTAGGCACTGTGTCTCTGTCACGTGCCCTCATGAATTAAGACAAATCAATTTAATCATCAATTTCAAACTGGGTAAAAAAATAATAATTTTATAATGTATAATCAAACCAGTTTATTCATAGCAAAACTGATCATCATTCAATATTATATTTAGATAAGATACTTTAATTATACTAAAGTGAGTTATCAAAACCTCAAGCTAATCATATTTATTTTAATTCAAAAACACCTCTTCAAATACTAAGCTAAATGCTTTCTCCTTCTAACATTCCATAGTAAGCCAGCCTTAGCCAAAATGATAATTCCAGCCCATTAGATAAAAGCTGGACTGAAGAGATCATTTAGTCTATTCTTCCACATTTTACTGTGAAGAAGTTAGAATCATCATATGTGATATAAGGCATTCAAAATCACACATCTGGTACGTGGCAGAAAAGAGGTAGGAAACCACGTCTCTCATCTTCCAGTTAAAAGGCCTTTTCATGGGCGCCTGGGTGGCTCAGTCGTTAAGCGTCTGCCTTCGGCTCAGGTCATGGTCCCAGGGTCCTGGGATCGAGTCCCGCATCGGGCTCCCTGCTTGGAGGGAGGCCTGCTTCTCCCTCTCCCACTCCCCCTGCTTGTGTTCCTGCTCTCGCTGTCTCTCTGTCAAATAAATAAATAAAATCTTTAAAAAAAAAAAAAAAAGGCCTTTTCATTATCCTTCCACACCCAACCTTCCACCAACAGCAAGTTTGTTAGTGGTGTGCTTTCATCCCTTGGCCACATTTTAATTTCAGTGGGAATGAATAGTGATGGATTAATTAGATAAATAATTCCTACTAATGATGGTCTTATTCATTCATCAATTCATAGTGTTATTGTTTTAAGTCTCAGAGACACAAATTAACATGGGGCCTCAAATTTTAGGATTGTTTGTTCCAGCACTTTGAAAAATGTCACTGGAACTTTGATTGGGATGGCATTGAAGGTATAGATTGCTCTGGGTAGCATAGACATTTTAATAATGTTTATTCATCTGATCCATGAGTATGGAATGTTTTTCCTTCTTTTTGTGTCTTCTTCAATTTCTTTCATGAGTGTTCTGTAGTTCCTAGAGGATAGATCTTTACCTCTTTGGTTAGGTTTATTCCAAGGTATCTTATGGTTTTCAGTGCTATTGTAAATGGAATCCTTTCTCTAATTTCTCTTTCTACAGTTGCATTGTTAGTGTATAAGAAAGCAACTGATTTCTGTGCATTGATTTTGTATCCTGCCACATTACTGAATTGCTGTATGAGTTCTACTAATTGGGGGTGGTGGAGTCTTTTGCATTTTCCACATAAAGTATCATGTCGTCTGCGAAAAGAGAGTTTGACTTCTTCTTTGCCAATTTGAATACCTTTTATTTCTTGTTGTTGTCTGATTGCTGTTGCTAGGACTTCTAGTACTATGTTGAACAATAGTGGTGACAGTGGGCATCCTTGTCGTGTTCCTGATCTTAAGGGAAAGGATCTCAGCTTTTCCCTATTGAGGATGATATTCACTGTGGGTTTTTCATAGATGGATTTTATGAACTTGAGGGATGTTCCCTCTATCCTTATACTCTGAAGAGTTTTAATCAGGAAAGGATGCTGTATTTTGTCAAATACTTATTCTGCATCAATTGAGAAGACCATATGGTTCTTCTCTCTCCTCTTATTAATGTGTTCTATCACATTGATTGATTTGCGAATGTTGAACCACCCTTGCATCCTGGGATAAATTCCACTTGGTTGTGGTGGATGATCTTTCTAATGTATTGTTGGATCCTGTTAGCTAGGATTTTCTTGAGAATTTTGGAATCCATATTCATCAGGGATATTGGTCTGAAATTCTCCTTTTTGATGGGGTCTTTTCCTGGTTTGGGGATCAAGGTAATGCTGGCCTCACAGAATGAGTCTGGAAGCTTTCCTTCTGTTTCTATATCTGGTCCAATGTATCATTCAAAGCTCTTGTTTCCTTGTTGATTTTCTGCTTAGATGATCTGTCCATTGTTGAGAGTGGAGTATTGAGGTCTCCTACAATTAACGTATTGTTATCAATAGAACTCTTTATTTTGGTTAACAGTTGGCTTATGTAGATGGCTGCTCCCATGTTGGGGACATAGATATTTACAATTGTTAGATCTTATTGTTGGATAGACCCTTTAAGAATGATATAGTATCCTTTTGTGTCTCTAACCACAGTCTTTAGTTTAAAATCTAATTTGTCTGGTATAAGAATTGCTACCCAGCTGGGTCTGTCGTATGGAAGATGGATCTCCATCCCTTCACTTTCAGTCTGGATGTATCATTAGGTTCAAAATGAGTCTCTTATAGACAGCATATGGATGGGTCCTGTCTTTTTATCCAGTCTACAACCCTGTGCTGTTTTATGGGAGCATTTAGGCCATTCACATTGAGAGTGATTATTGAAAGATATGAATTTATTGTCTTCATGTTGCCTGTGAAGACCTTGTTTCTATAGATTGTCTCTGTAAATATCTGTTGTATATCACTCTTGGGGTCTTTCTCCTTTTATAGAACCCCCCCTTAATATTTCTTGCAGGGTTGGCTTAGCGGTCACATATTCTTTCAGTTTCTGCCAGTTTTGGAACCTCTGCATCTCTACATCCATCCTAAATGACAACCTTGCTGGACAAAGTATTCTTGGCTGCATGTTCTTCTCATTTAGTACCCTGAGTGTGTCTTGCCAGGCCTTTCTGGCTTGCCAGGTCTCTGTGGATAGGTCTGACGTTATTCTGATGTTCCTCCCTCTGTGCTGGATCAAACAATCCTAATATTTGTGTGGAATCAGAAAAGACCCCAAATCACCAAGGAAATGTTGAAAAAGAAAAACAAAGCTGGGGGCATCACGTTGACCGATTTCAAGCTATATTACAAAGCATTGATCACAAAGACAGAATGGTACTGGCACAAAAACAGACATATAGACCAATTGAACCCAGAAATGGACCCTCAACTCTATGGTCAAATAATCTTTGACAAAGCAGGAAAAAACACGCAATGGAAAAAAGACAGTCTCTTCAATAAATCATGCTGGGAAAACTGGACAGCTATATGCAGAAGAATGAAACTCGACCCTTCTCTAACACCATGCACAAAGATAAACTCCAAATGGATGAAAGACCTCAATGTGAGTCGGGAATCCATCAAAATCGTAGAGGAGAACATAGGCAGTAACCTCTTCGACATTGGCCACAGCAACTTCTTTCAAGAGACATATCCAAAGGCTAGTGAAACAAAAGCGAAAACGAACTTTTGGGATTTCATCAAGATAAAAAGCTTCTGCACAGCAAAGGAAACAGTCAAAACAAAGAGGCAACCACAGAGTGGAAAAAGATATTTGCAAATGACACTACAAACAAAGCACTGATTTCCAAGATCTATAAAGAACTTCTTAAACTCAACACCCAAAAAACAAATAATCAAGTCAAGAAATGGGCAGAAGACATGAACAGACACTTCTCCAAAGAAAACATACAAATGGCTAACAGACACATGATAAAATGTTCATCATCATTAGCCATCAAGGAAACTCAAATCAAAACCACATTGAGATACCACCTTACACCAGTTAGAATGGCAAAAATGGACAAGGCAAGAAACAACAAATGTTGGAGAGGTTGTTGAGAAAGGGGTACCCTCTTACATCATTGGTGGGAATGCAAGTTGGTACAGCCACTTTGGAAAACAGTTGGAGGTGCCTCAAAAAATTAAAAATAGAGCTAGCTACCCTATGACCCAGCAATTGCACTACTGGGTATTTACCTCAAAGACACAGATGTAGTGAAAAGAAGGGCCATATACACCCCAATGTTCATAGCAGCAATGTCCGCAATAGCCAAACTGTGGAAAGACCCGAGATGCCCTTCAACAGATGAATGGACAAAGAAGATGTGGTCCATATATACAATGGAATATTACTCAGCCATCAGAAAGGATGAACACCCACCTTTTACATCAACATGGATGGGACTGGAAGAGATTATGCTAAGTGAAATAAGTCAAGCAGAGAAAGTCAATTATTGCATGGTTTCACTTATTTGTGGAACATAAGGAATAGCATGGAGGACATTAGGGGAAGGAAGGGAAAAATGAAGGGGGGGAATCAGAGGGGGAGACAACCATGAAAGACTATGGTCTCCAAGAAACAAACTGAGGGTTTTAGAGGGAAGGGGGATGGGAGGATGGGTTAGCCCGGTGATGGGTATTAAGGAGGGCACGTACTGCATGGAGTACTGGGTGTTATACCAAAACAATGAATCATGGATCATTGGATCAAAAGCTAATGATGTATTGTATGGTGACTAACTTAACATAATAAAATAAAGTACAATTAAAAAAAAAAATAGGGCCTCAATCTTGACTGCCCTAGTGATACTCAGAGCCTGGTGGGGAAAACAGATAATTACAATAATGTGATAAGTGCTGTAATAAAAGGTTTTATGAGGTGTTGAGGGCGAACAAAGGAGAAAGTTTTCTACCACTTATTGTGGACAGAGGGGGCACATGTGTGGGGGAATTCACAGAGGAATTGATTCCTGGGATGAAGTTAGATTATTTCTAAAAATTTATGGATCCAGCATCATATATTTGTTCAGGGTGCAGAAGTTCAGTTTCTGAATTCACCATAAAGAGAAAAAATATTTTTATTACTAGACCAGGGGACCATCATTTTTGAAGGGAATCACCATGTCTTGGCTTAACACTACTTTTGAGAGGGGTATTTTCCTAAACCCTTTCCAATCCCTGGCTGGAATAAGTGTCTCTCTTCAGGTATGAGTCTGTCTTCCCCATCTCTTTGTTAGTTCAGTGAAATACTATACCATTAGCAGATGCTTGGTATGTGCTGGATGTCTGTTTATGGATTAGTGAATATGCCTACCCCTTGTCTTAACATATTCCTTCATTCATGCATTCATTCAACAAATTTTTTGAGCAACTACTTTTTGTCAGGCCTTCGGCTAGGTTGTGGGGCTATAACATTAAAAAAAAGCTCTCTTTGGGCGCCTGGGTGGCTCAGTTGGTTAAGCAACTGCCTTTGGCTCAGGTCATGATCCTGGAGTCCCGGGATCGAGTCCCGCATCGGGCTCCCTGCTCAGCAGGGAGTCTGCTTCTCCCTCTGACCCTCCCCCCCTCATGTGTTCTCTCTCTCTCTCTCAAATAAATAAATAAAATCTTTAAAAAAAAAAAAAGGTCTCTCTGTCTGATCAAGGAGACAGACAAACTAAGAGGTTGTTGTTGGTAAGTGCTTAGTGAGGGAAAGGAAAAGGTGCCCTAAAGGCATAGACAGAGGACTAAAGAACATTGCAGGCAGAGGGAACAGCATGTGCAAAGGCCTGGAGGCAATACAATATGGTATCTTTGAGCACTTTAAAAAAATTGTTAGTCTGGACCAGAGAGTATGTCTGAGGGTTTGAGATTTGCTGTCAGTCAGAATTTGCAGTCTTGGAAACTACATCTTCTGGGGATGCCATCACCTTGGACAAGTGAGACAAGCCCTCTGACCACTTGGCCCACAGACCATGTACTCAAAAAGCTCAGAGACTCAGTACACCTTCCTCTAGCCTTGTCTTTATCATTCAACATCTAAAGCATAAACCCTTCTGGCCACTTGAGCCTCTCTGGCACCATCATAATCCACCCACTCCAAATATTTCCTTCACTTTCCAAACAATTCCAATGTGCCTTCCAGAACTTAGGTGCATAATCTGCAGCATTTCCCTCATTTTTTTTTACCACTTCTTTAAGGATTCCCTCCATGAACTGGAACCAAGCTTTCCCCTAACAACACAGCTGCCTGCCCCTGCAACACTATTGAACCATGATTTTATGTTTCTCTCACACTCCATATGCCTCTGGAGATTGGGTATTTCCCTTGGTCCCTTTGATATTTTGGGACCAAAATTCTCCAAACAGCTTGAAAAAAGAAAAAAAAAAATAGAACAACAACAAAAAAACCCTCTGCTCCTTTGAGATACACACTATCCAGTTCCCCACCTACTCACTCTTCCAGCATTTAGTAATGATTTTGTTAAATGGTTCAGTCTTTCCTTCATCTCTACTTCCGATGTCATTCCTGATGACTTCCAAGCCTCTCAGTTCCTTGACCTCCTCACCTCCATTGAGTTCTCAATTTTCTTTCAGCAACATGTTCTCACTGTCACACCTTGGATCTTAACAGTCCCTATAACTGCCACCCTTACTATCACTGATCAAATGATTTTACTTTCTGACCAAAACTTCAACTTCATGGCCCACTGATCCCTCCATTGTATACCATTCCATCAGATCTAATTTTTATTTATTCTCTGTCACATCCAGCTTTGATTCCATGATTCATAATTTTAATAACACTCTTACAAAAACTCCAAACTCACTTGCCTTCTGTCTTTCATTCACACCATCTAACAAAGTACTAAAGTGGATGAGCTTTGTTTATTTCCATTTTATATACCTGCACCTCAGTAACACAGCTTAAAAATCTACCAAAAGGAAGATGGATATCTGTAAAATTATAATTACCAATCTTCCCTTCACAGTCAAACTTCTCAAAAGGTGAAAGTGACTCCATTTCCTCAACTCCCACCCATTCTTTGATTTGTCCAATCTGGATTCTACAAACCACTTCTTGTTTAATATAACCATGACTTCCAGATCACTAAGTAGGCAGATATTTTTCAGTCCTCAATTTACTTGACCTCTTAGCAACATTTCATACTTTTGCACATTCATTACTTCTTGAAAAATTAATTTTTGGCTTCCAAGACACAATACTCTCTTGGTTTTCCTCTTACATATTTGTCTGACAGCATATCCAGTTGCCTACTTAGTACCCCATCCTTCCATCTCAAACTCAATAAAATACAAAGCCAAATTTATTATGCCCACCATCTGAAGGTCTCCAATACCCTTCCCAATATTCTCTATCCAGTGAATGTCATGCCCAACTATTCAGTAATGTCAAGCAAGAAAACTGCCAGTCTTTCTTGACACTCCCCTCTCCTTTAGCCTCAGTATTTCATTATCAAATCTCGGGTATTTTTCTAAACCTCTAGAATCTGACTATTAAGACTTGGAGATTTTACCTCTTCTATGCTTCTTTAATCTGTTACCTTGTTAGTTTAAACTACTATTCTTTTTCCTACTTTATTTATATAGCTTCTTTATTGATCTCCTTGATTACACTTTGTCCTGGGAAATGTTATAGAGTTAAAACCAGCATAATTTAGTGATTGGATGCAGAGATGAAGGAAAGAGGAATCTTAGATGATATTCAAGGTTTTTATTTGAATGACTAGATAGGTGATGTTTTTAATAATTGAGATAGAGACCACAGGAAGAAGATGAGTTTTGAGACTTCAGAAGTATTTGTGCATAGGTTGTGGTTGGATACATACTGTTGGATGAGATAACCTAGAGAATATAATAAAAGTGGAAGAAAAACCAAAGCTTGAGAAGTAGGATTACTATTTTCAGGAGTATTCTAGCTTTTAATAACACTTAAGGAGAGAAAAAAACAAAAAAACAAAAAACACTGCTAGAAATTTTCACCAGTAGGTATTCTTGTTGCACATAGATTCCTCAACAAATGAGGTTTTTTATTAGATTATTTACATATGTGCTAGTTGTCTTTCTTGTCTATTAAACTGCAGACCATGGAAGGACAGTGACGTGATTAGAAAAGAAATCCCACAATGTAACTGCTTTTACTTAAAAATCAAAAGTACTAATTTCAAATAAGCCTGATAATCCTACTTCAGTTTTTAAGGATTTTTTTCATTTACTTGAGAAAGAGAGAGAGCACAAGTGAGGGAGGGGGCAGAGGGAAAGGGAGAAGCAGACTCCCTGCTGAGTGGGGAGCCCATTGTGGGGCTCCATCCCAGGATCCTGAGATCATGACCTGAGCTGAAGGCAGAGGGTTAACTGACTAAGCCACTCAGGTGCCCCCTATTTCATTTTATTAGTCATTTTTTTCTCACTTTCGTAGATTACTTAGCTTGCCTCAAATATCTATCACTTTCTCCAACTCTCCTGAATCTCAGATGATGAAATTAATTCTAATTTTATAGGAAATTGAGGCTATGAGAAGAGAAACATCCAACAAACCCCACCTTTAAATCTACCAAACTACTTTCTTCTATGTTTCTATTACAATTTTATCCTGTTATTATGGATGAACTATCTTTCCATCTTGATAAAGACAATCATTCCACTATGCACTAGATTTCAGGCTCTCGTCTATGTATTTTTTCTGTCTTTGCCTTTTCCTACTCTGTAATAAGTTGATCCCATTCTCCTGTTTCATTGCCAGATGCCTATAAACATGTAATAAAGCCTTCCTGTCTTAAATTCTTTCCTTGATCTTGCCCGCTACTCTAGTTATTATCACTTATCTCTGCTCCTCTTTAGAGAAAATATATTTGAACAAATTTTCTACATATGTACTCTTTACATTCTTCCATTCTTTCTGTCTATATAAATATATATGGACACAGAAAAGTGAATGAAACATAAAACCATAATTTAACAAATATTTACAAAGTGATAACTAATGTAACCACAATCCAGGTGAAAACAACAACAATAACAAAAACCCAAAGAATTTTATCAGTACTCCAGATACAGTCCCTTGTCTCTCAATATCTTGTTCTTCCTTATCAAAACATCATTCCTCCCTAGGAGTACATAACTATCCTGAGTTTTATTAGAATCACTTTTCTGCTATACATTGTAGTCTCACCACATATGTATGCATCCCAAAATAGCATGGTTTGCCTTTGCCTGTTTTTACAATATGTATAAATAGAAATTCATTGTATACTTTTTTTTTTTGAATTGTCTTTGTGAGATTCATCCATGGCAACATTGTAGTTTGTTCATTCTCATTGTTGTATAGTATTCCACTAAATGAATATACCAAAATTAATTTATCTCTTTTCTGTTGATGGACATAGGATTGTTCTTATTTTTGGATTATTACAAATAAGGTTACTATTAATATTCTTGTACATGTATCCAGGCACACATGCGCATGAGTTTCTCTGGAATATAATTAGGAGTGGACTTGCTAGATCATATGTATGTATATCTTCCAACTTGTAGATAATGTCGATTTTCTAAAGTGATTGTATCAAATTGTACTCACCTCAGAACTATACAATAGTTCCCACTGCTTTATATTCTTGTAAAAATTTAATATTTAATATTGTCAGTCTGTAAAATTTCATTCAGTCTTGTGGCTGAATTATAATGTTTGCTATTTAAAATTTATTTATATAATGGCTAATGAAATTGAATACCTTTTCTATATTGTTGTGGGCCATGTGGTTGTCTTCTTTTATGAAACACCTATTCAGATATATTGATAGTCTTGTTCTTATTTGTGACACTTCTTTATATAATCTGTATACTAATCCTTACTAACTTTACATTTTAAAAATATCTTCTACCACATGGTAGCTTATTTTTCACTCTTATTTAAGATCCATCTTGTTTAATGAACAGGAATTAGTAGTTTGAATGTAGTTGATTTATTTAATTTAGCCAGAAATGTTTTCTAGTGTGTGATTTGAAGTTGGGAAAGAATTCATTTTTTTCTATATGTATAATCAATTTTCTTTTCTTTTTTTTTTTTTTTTTGGTAGCTTCTACTATTTTTTTTTTTTTGTTGTTGTTATGTTAAGTTAGCCACCATACTGTACATCATTAGTTTTTGATGTAATGTTCAATGATTCATTAGTTGTGTATAACACCCAGTGCTTTCACAGAACTAATTATTATTATTTTTTGAAGATTTTATTTATTTATTTATCAGAGAGAGAGCACAAGCAGGGGAAGCAGAAGGCAGAGGGAGAAGCAGGCTCTCCGATGAGCAGAGAGTTGGATGTGGGACTTGATCCCAGGACCCTGAGATCATGACCTGAGCTGAAGGCAGATGCTTAACCAACTGAGCCACCCAGGTGTCCCTCACAGAATTAATTATTAATAACACTTTTTCCACTGCTCTGTAGTGCCACATCTATAATATTTACTATGCTTCATTGGTTTACTTTTCTATTCTGAGAGAAGGGGCTTTTTTTAAACTGTGGAATCTTTAGTGACTGAAATGTTGCATGATATTTCATAGACATTTAATATTTATTGAATTAATAATTGAATGAATGAAAAAAGATGATCCACTGAAATAATTATGAAACATATCAGTGTACATTTATCATAATTCAATTATCCCAAGGAAAATTGACTAGAAAAGGTAAGTATACTTACACCATTACAATATGATGACTACTATTTATATACTGAATAAATAATTGGAATTGATAAATTACTATTTGAAATATTAATTAATTTTATTTATTGTTTATTGAATTATAATTAACATACAGTGTTATATGTTTCAGGTGTACAAATGACTTTCTTAAGGAAACATCAAACTATACTATACATGTGAACTAACTTCATATTTTCATAGAACAGAGCATCTTCATTAGGAGAATTAGATATAGACTGGACATATGTTAAATTTTTTATGTCTCTTCATCAATCTTTAATCAAATTGGTTGGAAAATTTTGATTCTAGATCTAAAACAATAAGGCCCATAAAATAAAATTTTAAAGTTCTTATTAGACACTTAGAACTTTAGAAGTTAAAGGACCCTGAAAGTTTATCAAATATACTCCTTTCATTTTACAGTGAAGAAAGCAGCCAAGGAGGCAAAATAATTTGTTTAAATTTGCATACCTATTTACTAACAGGTGTGGACTACAACACTGATTTCCTAGGCAGTGTTTTTTTTTTTTAATTGCACGAGCTCATCATGTCCATTGGATTTCAAAATACCAAGATTAAAATAGGATTTTTACTTTAAAAGAATGATTTTTAAATAACTTAAGGCACAATATAGTCTCTTCCTCTCCTCCCTCTCCCCCTCCCTCTCCTTCTTCTTCTTCTTCTTCTTCTTCTTCTTCTTCTTCTTCTTCTTCTTCTTCTTCTTCTTCTTCTTTTCTTTAATTACTATATTACTACTTGCAATTATTTCATTTCTAACAGATTGCTCTTGAAGTCTGCAAACTGCTGCATACATATTTTTAAATACATTTCTATGGCTCCAGATCTACATGGATGTATAACTTGTCTACAACATAGTGATTCTAACATAGCATTTTAAAATTAAAATTTATTATAAAACATCAGCCACAGATCTCTGTATTTATATTGCACCTTTACAATGTTATTATGTTTACCTCATGGCAAATCTACCTCTCTTCTCCTTATAAAATTTTAGTGTGTCATTTGTAAGCATTTCTTGCTTATAGTGTAACCTCTTCCCGGATGCAGTGCTAATTGTATTTTTGGATTAACTTTGCATTCTAGCTTAATTGGCTCTACTTTAATTTGAAGTGGTGCAGTTTTGAATCTGCTGACAATTTAAAGCTCCTTTTCAAAGGTTTAAAAGGAAGACAAAAAGAAATACTCTTATCCAAAGTTGGCATTTAATGACTTGGTATTGTATTTAAAAACTTGGCTCTGTGTAGTGAAGTAGAAAAGTCACTTCATACCTTCTTAAATAAAGAAGACAGTATAACCGGAAATAACAGAAGGAAAATACTCTCCCCACCCAACTCTCTCATCCTCTCTATTAACAAAAGCATCACATAGAAAACAAGTATAGAAAGAGTTCATTGATCCTTTACATCCCTTGCTTTTTATGTTTTGTATGCCATTTCAAAATCTGTAGTGTCAAGCACAAAACAATATCTTCTTAATCTGCATGCATATGTGAATTAATATTGTGCTGTGTTTTAAAACTTTTGCCACATTGGGGCACCTGGGTGGCTCAGTCATTAAGCGTCTGCCTTCGGCTCAGGTCATGATCCCAGAGTCCTGGGATCGAGCCCCACATCGGGCTCCCTGCTCAGTGGCAAGCCTGCTTCTCCCTCTCCCACTCCCCCTGCTTGTGTTCCCTCTCTCACTGTGTCTCTCTCTGTCAAATAAATAAATAAAATCTTTAAAATAAATAAATAAATAAATAAATAAATAAATAAATAAATAAATAAATAAAAATAAAAATTTTGCCACATCAAAGCATCTTCTTCAAACCCATTTCTTTTTTCTCTTCTTAGTGACAGCCATTGATATTGTGCTGCTCTCCTTTTTTCTCTTCCAGTTCTGTTCTTTCACTATTGGAGTCTAAAATATTGAATTTGGATGGTATAAGAGTCCACTTTCTAGTTTAGTTTAGAAATCTTGCTTAAGGAGTAAAATCAGCAAGATGATGACATAACAGTTTTCAGACCTTTCTCTCTACAGAAACACCAATTCTTACAACCAATAATGGACACAAGTATCTTTGTGGGACACTAGTAGTCCAGCAGAGAGGTCCTAGCATCCTGTTGGAGCAAAAACATAATGTAGGAATAAATGCATTGAAAAGAGTTACAATAATAGTTTTACTTTACTCACTGTATCTCTCTTCCAAGGCAGCATGGATTAGTGCTAAGAGATACTCCCTCAGTTTTCAACTTTTCACAAAAGAAAATAACAGTGTAGTTAATGCACAGCTTTCCTAGCCATGTTGGATGTTGTTCAAGAGAACCAATTCTTTCTCACCTTACCCAGAACATTGAGGGAATTGGCTAGGCTGAATAGTCTGGGAGAAGCTAGAAGCAGGGAAAAGGGGCAAGGGCTCATGGTAACCAGGGTGCAGAACCCAGTAAATGTCCAGTTTCTACTAACTGTCTCACAATACCACCAAAAGGCCTGCTCATGAACATTGTAGGATGCATCATCTGTGGACTACCCAATCTATACCACATGCAATCACACTGCTATGTGTGCCCTTCCCTCTCACATAACCACAACACTCAGTGCACCCTTACAGTGGCATATGTGAGCCTCTGAAGATCATTAATGAAGACATGTAGATGGTTAGTTCATGCTGCTGGGTTGGTAGTAGGCACTTAATCTTGAAAACTTCAGGGCAATGCCTTAGGGAAAATACATAAGAAACTCTCAGCATATGATCTGACTTTACAGGATTAAGAGAAGGCATAAAATCCTAAGACTTCTTCTCCAAAAGGGGACACAAAAACTGGACTGGGTGCATCCATAGAGAATTTCTGAGAGAAGCCCAGAATCTTTATCCAGGCTCTATAATGATAAAGTCTTTCTCTCCCAAAGCCAGGCAGTAAAGACTATAGGAAGTGACTGCTTCATCAAATGTGAAGACAGCAACAAGAGACTTCAACGAACATGAAAAATGAAGGAAACATGACACCACTTAAGGAGCACCATAATATTCCAATAACTAAGCACAAAAAAAATGAAGATCTATGAACTGCCTGACAATTCAAAATAATCATTTTAATAAAGCTCAGCAAACAACAAGAAAGCACAAACAACTGAATGGAATCATAAAAACAATAACAAATAAAGAATTTCAAAAAAGAGAAATTAAAAAGGAACTACACAGAAATTCTGGGAGCTGAAGAATACAATGAATGAAATGAAAAATACAGTAGAGAGCTTAAACAGAAGACTTGATCAAACAAAAGAAAGAATGTACAGACTCAGCAGAGCAAGATGGCAGAGAAGTAGGAGACCTGGATTTTGTCTGGTCCCAGGAATTCAGCTGGATAGGGATCAAACCATTCTGAACACCTACAAACTCAAGAGGAGATTGAAGAAAGGAATAGCAACAACTCTCTGAACAGAAAAGTGACCACTTTCTGGAAGGTAGGACATGTGGAGAAGTTAATCCGAGGTGATATTCGGGAGGATAGACGGTGGGGGAGGGGGCCTCCCACGGACGCTTCTGGCAAGTGATAGAGCAGCAGAGGACAAAATCAGAACTTTTAGAAGTCGGCTCCACTGAGGGACATCGCTCCAGTGGCTAAGCAGGGGGTGGAACCCTCTCTGGGACAGTGTGAGCTCAGGACCCTTGGGGTCACAGAAAGACCAGGGGTGCCTGAGTGCAGCAGAGCTCTGAGGTATCGGAGTGGGGACACCGGCTGCAGAGACAGAGCCGAGGAGTGGGCTCTCAGCTTTGGGTTACCACAAACCGTGATCCATGGCACAGTTGGGCCACTGCTCTTCCAGCAGGGACCCAACAAGCGGCAGATCTGGGGAGACTCCCCTTCCTTCCCTGGGAGGAGCAGCTTGGGAGCACACTGCAGGGATCTGCTGGGTTTGGAGAATCCACACGGGGTCGTGTGCCAGAGAGAGAAATGTTCGGTCACAGGCCGAGTGAGCACGGAGTGCGGCCGGAGACCAGGGAGACGGGAATGATTGACTGCTTTTCTCTGGGGGCTCACTGAGGAGTGGGGCCCTGAGTTCTCAGCTCCTCCAGGGTGGAGATTGGGAGGCTGCCATTTTCACTCTCGTCCTCCAAAGCTGTATGGAAAGTTTTCAGGGAACAAAAGCTCCCAAGACCAAATCCGAGCAGATTAGTTAGCCTGGACCTGGCAAGGGTGGAGCAATTACTCCTCTGGCAAAGACATTTGGGAACCACAGCAAAGGGCCCCTCCCCCAGAAGATTGCAAGAACAGCCAGCCAAGACCAAGTTTACCCATCAATGAGAACGGCAGAACTCCAGCGCTAGGGGAATACAGCACATAGAATTCATGGCTTTTTCCCCATGATTCTTTAGCCTTTCAAAGTTAATTTTTTAAATTTTTTTTGAATTTTTCTTTTTCCCTTTTTAAAACAACATCTTATCAATCCCTTTTTAAAAAAATCTTTTGTATTTTTCATTTTTAGAGTTGTATTCTATCTCTTCATAGTAGTCACCCTTATTTTTGGTATATATATATAAGGTGTTCTCTCTTTAAAATTTTGAGATACAGTTTCTTCTAACAGATCAAAATATACCCTAAATCTCTAGTGTATGGCTTTGTTCGAGGCTCCTGCCTGATCACATTCTCTCCCTATTTTTTTTTTTAATCCTCTTCTTCCTTTTTTCAACCAACTTCTTATCTTATCAATTCCTTTTATAAAATCTTTTATAATTTTCATCTTTACAATCATATTCCATCCCTTCATCATATTAACCCTTATTTTTGTGCATATATAAGTTTTTTTTTCATTAAAATTTTGGGAGGCACTTTCTTCTAACAGACCAAAATACACCCAAAATCTAGTGTGTGGCACTGATCTATGCACCAGCCTGATCATATTTGATCATATTCTTTTTTGTTTTGTTTTGTTTTGCTTTCGTTTGTTTTAATCTTTTTTCTCTTTTTCTTTTTTCTTTCTTTGCCTTTCTTTTCCCCTGGTTTCAGATCTTTTCTGATTTGTTTACTGTATATTTTCAGGGGAGGCTGTTACCCTGTCAGCATTTTGTTCTCTCATTCATCTATTATCCTCTGGACAAAATGACAAGACAGAAAAAAATCACCTCAACAAAAAGAACAAGGGGCAGTACTGACTGCCAGGGACCTAATCAATAAGGACATTAGTAAGATGTCAGAACTAGAGTTCAGAATGACGATTTTAAAGATACTAGCTGGGCTTGAAAAAAGCATGGAAGTTATTAGAGAAACCCTTTCTGGAGAAATAAAAGAACCAAAATCTAACCAAGATGAAATCAAAAAGGCTATTAATGAGGTGCAATAAAAAATGGAGATTCTTTGGGATGCCTGGGTGACTCAGTCATTAAGCGCCTGACTTCGGCTCAGGTCATGATCCCAGGGTCCTGGGATTGAGTCCCACATTGGGCTCCTTGCTCAGTGAGGAGCCTGCTTCTCCCTGTCCCTCTGCAGCTCCCCCTGCTTGTGCTCTCTCTCTCTCTGACAAATAAATAAAGAAAAATCTTTAAAAAAAATGGAGGCTCTAACTGCTAGGATAAATGAGGCAAAAGAAAGAATTAATGATATAGAAGACCAAATGATGGAAAATAAAGAAGCTAAGAAAAAGAGAGATAAACAACTACTGGATCACGAGGGCAGAATTTGAGAGATAAGCGATACCATAAGACAAAACAACATTAGAATAATTGGGATCCCAGAAGAAGAAGAAAGACAGAGAGGGGCAGAAGGGATACTGGAGTAAATTATAGCAGAGAACTTCCCTAATTTGGGGAAGGAAACAGGCATCAAAATCCAGGAGGCACAGAGAACCCTTCTCAAAATCAATAAAAATAGGTCAACACCCCAACATCTAATAGTAAAACTTAGGAGTCTCAGAGACAAAGAGAAAATCCTGAAAGCAGCTCAGGAGAAGAGATATGAAGCTAAAATGGTAGAAACATTAGATTGGCAACAAACCTATCCACAGAGACCTGGCAGGCCAGAAAGGACTGGCAGGATATATTCAGAGCACTAAATGAGAAAAATATGCAGCCAAGAATACTATATCCAGCTAGGCTGTCATTGAAAATTGAAGGAGAGATAAAAAGCTTCCAGGACAAAAAAAACTAAAGGAATTTGTAAACACAAAACCAGCCCTACAAGAAATATTGAAAGGGGTCCTCTAAGCAAAGAGAGAGCCTAAAAGCAACATAGACCAGAAAGGAACACAGACAATATACAGTAACAGTCACCTTACAGGCAATACAATGGCACTAAATTCCTATCTTTCAATAGTTACCCTGAATGTAAATGGGCTAAATGCCCCAATGAAAAGACACAGGCTATCAGATTGGATAAAAAACAAGACCCATTAATATGCTGTCTGCAAGAGACTCATTTTAGACCCAAAGACAACCCCAGATTGAAAGTGAGGGGGTGGAAAACCATTTACCATGCTAATGGACACCAAAAGAAAGCTGGGGTGGCAATCCTTATATCAGACAAATTAGATTTTAAACCAAAGACTGTAATAAGAGATCAGGAAGGACAATATATCCTACCTAAAGGGTCTATACAAAAAGAAGATCTAATAATTGTAAATATCTATGCCCCTAACATGGGAGCAGCCAATTATATAAGGCAATTAATAACAAAAGCAAAGAAACACATTGACAACAATACAATAATAGTGGGGGACTTTAACACCCCTCCTCACTGAAATAGATAGATCATCTAAGCAAAAGATCAACAAGGAAATAAAGACTTAAATGACACACTGGACCAAATGGACTTCACAGATATATTCAGAACATTCCATCCCAAAGCAACAGGATACACATTCTTCTATAGTGCTCACGGAACATTCTCCAGAATAGATCACATCTTAGGTCACAATCAGGTCTCAACTGGTACCAAAGGTTGGGATCATTCCCTGCATATTTTCAGACCACAGTGCTTTGAAACTAGAACTCAATCACAAGAGGAAAGTTGGAAAGAACTCAAATACATGGAGGCTAAAGAGCATCCTACTAAAGAATGAATGGGTCAACCAGGAAATTAAAGAAGAATAAAAAAATACATGGAAACCAATGAAAATGAAAACACAACTGTTCAAAATCTTTGAGAGACAGCAAAGGCAGTCCTAAGAGGAAAGTATATAGCAATACAAGCCTTTCTCAATAAACAAGAAAGATCTCAAATACACAACCTAACCCTACACCTAAAGGGGCTGGAGAAAGAACAACAAATAAAGTCTAAACTCAGCAGGAGAAGAGAAATAATAAAGATCAGAGCAGAAGTCAATGAAATAGAAACCAAAGGAAGAGTAGAACAGATCAACGAAACTAGGAGCTGGTTCTTTGAAAGAATTAACAAGATTGATAAACCCCTGGCCAGACTTATCAAAAGAGAAATGATCCAAATCAACAAAATCATAAATGAAAGAGGAGAGATCACAACCAACACCAAAGAAATACAAACAACTATAAAAATATATTATGAGCAACTATATGCCAGCAAATTAGATAATCTGGAAAAGATGGATGCATTCCTAGAGATGTATCAACTACCAAAACTGAACCAGGAAGAAATAGAAAACCTGAACAGACCTATAACCACTAAGGAAATTGAAGTTGTCATTAAAAATCTCCCAACAAACAAAAGCCCAGGGCCAGGTGGCTTCCCAGGGGAATTCTACCAAACATTTAAAGAAGAATTAATACCTATTCTTCTGAAACTGTTCCAAAGATAGAAATGGAAAGAAAACTTCCAAACTCGTTTTATGAGGCCACCATTACCTTGATCTCCAAACCAGAAAAAGACCCCATCAAAAAGGAGAATTACAGACCAATATCCTCGATAACATGGGTGCAAAAATTCTCACCAAAATACTAGCCAATAGGATCCAACAATACATTAAAAAGATTATTCACCACAACCATGTGGGATTTATTGCTGGGCTGCAAGATTGGTTCAACATCCACAAATCAATCAATGTGATATCATACATTAATAAAAGAAAGAACAATAACCATATGAACCTCTCAATCGATGCAGAAAAAGCATTTGACAAAGTACAGCATCCTTTCTTGATCAAAACACTTCAGAGTATAGGGATAGAAGGTACATACCTCAATATCATAAAAGCCACAGTGAATATCATTCTCAATGTGGAAAAACTGAGAGCTTTCCCCCTAAGGTCAGGAACACGGCAGGGATGTCCACTATCACCACTGCTATTCAACATAGTATTAGAAGTCCTAGCCACAGCAATCAGACAACAAAAAGAAATCAAAGACATCCAAATTGTCAATGAAGAAGTCAAACTCTCACTGTTTGCAGATGATATGATATTTTATGTGGAAAACCCAAAAGATTCCACCCCAAAACTGCTAGAACTCATACAGGAATTCGGTCAAGTGGCAGGATATAAAATCAATGCACAGAAATCAGTGGCATTCCTATACACCAACAACAAGACAGAAGAAAGAGAAATTAAGGAGTTGATCCCATTTACAATTGCACCCAAAACCATAAGGTACCTAGGAATAAATCTAACCAAAGAGGCAAAGAATCTGTACTCAGAAAACTATAGAATACTCATGAAAGAGATTGAGGAAGACACAAAGAAATGGAAAAACGTTCCATGCTCATGGATTGGAAGAACAAATATTGTGAGGATGTCAATGCTACCTAGAGCAATCTACACATTCAAAGCAATCCCCATCAAAATACCATCCACTTTTTTCAAAGAAATGGAACAAATAATCCTAAAATTTGTATGGAACCATAAAAGACCTCGAATAGCCAGAGGAATGTTGAAAAAGAAAAGCAAAGCTGGCAGCATCACAATTCCGGACTTCAAGTTCTATTACAAAGCTTCATCATCAAGACAGTATGGTACTGGCACAAAAATAGACACACAGATCAATGGAACAGAATAGAGAGCCCTGAAATGGACCCTCAACTCTATGGTCAACTAATTTTCGACAAAGCAGGAAAGAATGTCCAATGGAACAAAGACAGTCTCTTCAACAAATGGTGTTGGGAAAATTGGACAGCCTCATGCAGAAGAATGAAACTGGACCATTTCCTTACACCACACACAAAAATAGACTCAAAATGGTTGAAAGACCTAAATGTGAGACAGGAGTCCATCAACATCCGAAAGGAGAACACAGGCAGCACCCTCTTCAACCTCAGCCACAGCAACTTCTTCCTCGATCTTTGCCAAAGGCAAGGGAAGCAAGGGCAAAAATGAACTATTGGGACTTCATCAAGATAAAAAGCTTTTGCACAGCAAAAGAAACAGTCAACAAAACCAAAAGACAACCGACAGAATGGGAGAAGGTATTTGCAAATTTCATATCAGATAAAGGGCTATTATCCAAAATCTATAAAGAACTTATCAAACTCAACACCCAAAGAACAAATGATCCAATCAAGAAATGGGCAGAAGACATGAACAGACATTTTTCCAAAGAAGACATCCAAATGGCCAACAGACACATGAAAAAGTGTTCAACATCGTTCGGCATCAGGGAAATCCAAATCAAAACCTCAATGAGATATCACCTCACACCAGTCAGAATGGCTAAAACTAACAAGTCAGAAAGGACAGATGTTGGTGGGGATGCAGAGAAAGGGGAACCCTCCTAAACTGTTGGTGGTAGTGCAAGCTGGTGCAGCCACTCTGGAAAACAGTATGGAGGTTCTTCAAAAATTTGAAAATAGAGCTTCCATCGATCTAGCAATTGCACTACTGGGTATTTACTCCAAAGATACAAATGTAAGCATCAGAAGGGGTACGTGCACCCCAATGTTTATAGCAGTAATGTACACAATAGCCAAACTGTAGAAAGAGCCAAGATGTCCATCGACAGATGAGTGGATAAAGGAGAAAAGAGGTATATATATACAATGGAAAACTATGCAGCCATCAAAGAGAATGAAATCTTGCCATTTGTAGCAACGTGGATGGAACTGGAGGGTATTATGCTGAGTGAAATAAGTCAATCAGTGAAAGACATGTATCATATGACCTCACTGATATGAGGAATTCTTAATCTCAGGAAACAAACAGGATTGCTCGAATGGTGGGGGGTGGGAGGGATGGGGTGGCTGGGTGATAGACATTGTGAGTGTAAGTGCTATGGTGAGTGCTGTGAATTGTGCAAGACTGTTGAATCACAGATCTGTACCTCTGAAACAATACATTATATGTTAAAAAAAAAAGAAGAAGATAGCAGGAGGGGAGGAATGAAGGGGGAAATCGGAAGGGGAGATGAGCCATGAAAGACTATGGACTCTGAAAAACAAACTGAGGGTTCTAGAGGGGAGGGGTGTGGGAGGATGGGTTAGCCTGGTGATGGGTATTAAAGAGGGCATGTATTGAATGGAGCACTGGGTGTTACAGGTAAACAATGAATCATGGAACACTACATCAAAAACTAATGATGTAATGTATGGTGATTAACATAACATAACATAACATAAAAAAATAATGTACAGACTCAAAAACAAATCATTTTAAATGATTTTTTAAACTTTTAAAAAAGATTTTATTTATTTATTTATTTATTTATTTATTTATTTATTTATTTATTTTTATTTGAGAGAGAGGTAGAGAAACAGCATGAGAGGGGAGAGGGTCAGATTGAGAAGCAGGCTCCCCCTGAGCTGGGAGCCCAATGTGGGACTCGGATCCCAAGATTCCAGGATCATGACCTGAGCCGCAGGCAGTTGCTCAACCAAATGAGCCACCCAGGCACCCTAAATGATCTTGTCAGAAGAAAAAGAGTGTAGAAGTATCTGACATTTATAAATATATATATATATATGTATAAAATCTCCATATGTGGATATCTATGTATATATTATGAAAGTCTCAGAAGGAGAAGAGAGACAGAGAGAAGCACAGAGAATATTTTAAAAAATAATTGCCAAATCTTCCCAAATCTTGAGAAGGATATGAATATCCAGGTTTATGAGGCTCTAAGGACCTTAAATAGGTTCAATCCAAAGAAATTTATACCAAAACACATTATAATTAAATTATCAAATTCAAAGACAAAGATTTTGGAAGCAGCAAGAGAAATGTCACTCATCGTATGCAAGGTAATCCCCATAAGGCTGTTAATGGATTTCTCAGCTGAAAGCTTGCATGCCAAGAGAGTGGGATGATATATTAAAAGTGTTGAAAATAAAACACTGCCAACGAAGTATACTTTACAAATTGTCTTTGGGTATTAAGGAGAGCACGTGTTGGAATAAGCACTGGGTGTTATATGCAACTAATGAATCACTGAACTCTACAAAAATTTATGATGTACTGTATGTTGGCTAGCTGAACATAATTGAAAAATAAAATTGGAGGGAGAGATGAAACATGAGAGACTATGGACTCTGAAAAACAAACTGAGGGTTTTAGAGGGGAGGGGGTTGGGGGGATGGGTTATCCTGCTGATGGGTATTAAGGAGGGCATGTACTGCATGGAGCACTGGATGTTATATGAAAACAAGGAATCATGGATCACTACATCAAAAACTAATGATGTATTTTATGGTGACTAACATAACATAATAAAATTAAATTACATTAAAAAAAAGGAAAAAAAAGAAAGAAAGAAAATCCAAGCTAGCTACTCACTAGGACTCCCTAGGGCAAACTTGAACAAGTTAGTCAACCTTTCTGGGACTTGGTTTTGTTATTTGATGAGATTAATAGGATTGAATAGCATAAGCATATTCTCAATAAATATTTAGTGTTATTATAAAAAATAAAATTATATCAACACTATAAAAACAAAAAAAAGAAAAAAAAAGATTTTTCCAGAGAAACAAAAACTAAAAGAGTTCATCACCACTAGATCTGTCTTAGAAGACGTTTTAAAAAGAGTTCTTTAAGCTGAAATGAATGGTAATAACTAACATGAAAACATATAAAAGGATAAAACTCACTAACAAAGGTACATATAAACTCAAAATATTCTAATGCTGGAATGGCATTGCATAAATCAACTTTAACCTTAGTATAAAAGTTAAAATCAGAAATATTAAATAAAATAACTATAGCTACAATAATTTGGTAATCAATGCATAATATAAAATGACTTAAATTTTACCATCAATAGCATTACATGGGAGAGGGACTAAAAGCGTACTTTTTATATGTCATTGAAGTTACATTGTGAACAGTGTAAAATAAACTGTTATTACTATAAGATATTTTATGTAAGCTTCAGGGTAACCACAAAATAAAACCTTCTTTATTTTATTATTTTTATTTTTTCTATTTTTATTGAGATATAACTGACATATAAAATTGTGTAAGTTTAAGATGTACAAAGTATTGATTTGATACACTTAAATGTTGCAAAATGATTACCAGCATAACATTGGCTAACCTCCCTAATGTCACATAATTACCGTTTTGTTTTTGTGGTGAGAACATTTAGGATCTATTCTCAACAAATTACAAGTCTATGATATAGTTCAGTTGACTCTTGAACAATGGGGGATTAGGGTGCTGGCCCCTTATGCAATAGAAAATCCACATACAACTTTTGGCTCCCCAAAATTTAACTACTAATAGCCTGTTGTTGAACAGAAGCCTTATTGATTACATAGTTGATTAACACATTTTTTTATTATGTTATGCTAATCACCATACATTACATCATTAGTTTTTGATGTAGTGTTCCATGATTCATTGTTTGCATATTACACCCAGTGCTCCATTCAGTATGTGCCCTCTTTAATACCCATAATCAGGCTAACCCATCCCCCCCCCCCCCTCCCCTCTAAAACCCTCAGTTTGTTTTTCAGAGTCCATAGTCTCTCATGGTTCATCTCCCCCTCTGATTTCCCCCCCTTCATTTTCCCCTTCTTGCTATCTTCTTCTTCTTCTTTTTTTTAACATATAATGTATTATTTGTTTCAGAGGTACAGGTCTGTGATTCAACAGTCTTACACAATTCACAGCGCTCACCATAGCACATACCCTCCCTAATGTCTATCACCCAGCCACCCCATCCCTCCCACCCCTCCTCACTCGAGCAACCCTCAGTTTGTTTCCTGAGATTAAGAATTCCTCATATCAGTGGGATCATATGATACTCGTCTTAGAAAGACAAAATAAAACCTTCTATAGATACAGGAAAGACAAAGAAAAAAGAATCAAAGAAAATCACTACAGGAAATTATCATCAAATCACAAAAGAAGATAGCAAAAGAAGAAGAAAGGAAAAAGGAAACTACAAAACAGTAAAACAACATTTAATAAAATGGCAATAGTAAGTCTTTGCCTTTATCTATTGATAATTACTTTAAATGTAAATGGATTAAATCCTCAAAGAAAAGACATAAGTAGCTGAAAAAGTAAAAAACAAACAAACAAAAAACTTAGATCCAAGAATATGCTGCCTACAAGGAACTCAGTTCTGCTTTAAGTATACACTTAGGCTCAAAGAAAAGGGATAGACAAAGATATTCTATGTGAATCATAACTAAAAGAGGAGGGGTACCTATGCATACATCAGATAAAATAGAATTTAAGTCAAAAAGAGACAATGAGGGTGCCTGGGTGGCTCAGTTGGTTAAGCGACTGCCTTCGGCTCAGGTCATGATCCTGGAGTCCCTGGATCGAGTCCCGCATCGGGCTCCCTGCCTGGCAGGGAGTCTGCTTTGCCCTCTGACCCTATCCCCTCTCATGTGTTCTCTCTCTCTCATTCTCTCTCTCTCAAATAAATAAATAAATAATCTTTTAAAAAAAAGAGACAATGAAGGTCACTGTATGATAAAGGGATTAATTCATTAAGAGGACACAACAATTGTGTACATATATGCACCCATCATTGGAACACCTAAATATATAAAACAAATGTTAATACAGCTGAAGGAGAAAGACAACAATACAATAATAATAGGGAACTTCAATGTCATACTTTCAACAATGGATAGATTATCCAGTCAGAAAATCAGTAAAGAAACAGCAGACTTGAACAACACTATAGACCAAATGGACCTAACAGACATATACAGAACATTTCATTCAACAGCACCAGAATACATGTTCTTCTCAAGTGCACATGGAACATTCTGCAGGATAGCTCATACATTGGGCTACAAAGCAAAACCTGACAAATTTAAGATCAAAATCATATCTAGTATCTTTTCTGATCACAAAAGTCTGAAACTAGAAATTAATAACAGGAGAAAAACCGAAAAATTCACAAAAATGTGGAAATTAAACAATATATTACTAAACAATGTGTCAAAGAACAAATAAAAAGGCATATTGTTGCAGGACTTTTTTCTTGATCAGTTCCCATGGTTCTTGGTCATGCCACTTCAAAGAATGAAGAGATAGACCAAACAGAGTGGTGGGCGGCAAAGAAAGGCTTATTGAGCGATAGCAAACTATAGTACAAACTCCCAAGCAGGGAGGGGACCCAAAGGGGTTGCCACCAGAATTTCTTCTAAGTCTAGGGGTTTTTATGGGCTTGTTGGCAGGCTGTTTCAATCTGATTAACCCTCCCTGCACCTGTCATCCAATCAGATTTTTGTCACCTATATATCATCTGGGAAAGGGAAGGCTCTTTCCAGGGTGGTGTGAAATCCTTTTAAGGCTGGTTTCCTCTTAGGGTGGGGGCCCCTTGTCCCTGCCTGCCTGCCTTCCAATTATCCTTCATCAGTATCAGAACATATCTTGAAATAAATTAAAATGAAAACACAACATACCAAAACTTATGGGATGCAGCAAAAGCAGTTCTAAGAAAGAATTGTATAGCAGTAAATGCCTACACTAAGAGGAAAGAAAAATATCAATGTAATTTTATACTTCAGGGAATTAGACAAAGAACAAACTAAGCCCAGAGTCAGCAGAAAGGAGGAAATAACAAAGATTAGGTCAAAATAAATGAAATAGAGACTGGAAAGATAACAGAAAAAAAAATCATTGAAACTAGCAGTGGTTTTTGTGAAATGGTAAACAAAATTGACAAACCTTTAGCTAAACTAAACAAAGGGGAAGAAAGGGAGGACTCAAATGAACAAAATTATAAATTAAAGAGGAGACATTAGAATTGATGCCACATAAATACAAAGGATAATAAGAGGCAACTGTGGACAATTATAGTCCAAAAAATTGGACAACCTAGAAGAAATTGATAAGTTCCTAGAACCACACAATCTACCAAGACTGAATCATAAAGAAATAGAAAATCTGAAAAGATCAGTAACGTATAAGGAGATTAACTCAATAAATAAAAACCTCACAATAAAGAAAGGCTTAAGACTAGATGGCTCCACAGCTGAATTTTATCAAATAAAGAATTAATGCCAATCCTTCTCAAATTCCTCCAAAATATGAAAATGGGGAAATACTCCCAAACTCATTTCATAAGCATTAGCCTCATGTCAAAGCGAGATTAGGGCATTAAAAGCAGAGGTAACTACAGGCCAATATCCTTGATGAAGATAGATATAAAAATCTTCAACAAAATATTAGCAAACAGAATTCAACAACACATAAAATAAACATGCACCATGACAAATTGGAATTTATCCCTGAGATGTAAGGATGATTCATTACATGCAAGTTAATAAATATGATACTCCACATTAATGGAATGAAGAAATAGAATCATATGATTATCTCAATAGACAAAATTAAAGCATTTGAAAAAAACTAGTGTTCTTTCATGATAACAACTCTCAACAAATTAGATATAGAAGAAATGCATATCAACATCATAAAGGCTGTATATAAGACCATAGTGAAAATTATACTCAGCAGTAAAAAGCTGAAATCTTCTCTTAAAAGATTAGGAACAAGACAAAATGCCCACTCTCATCACTTCTATTCAACATAGTATTGGGAATCTTAGCTAGAGCAATTAGACAAGAAAAAAAAAAAAAGGCATCCAAATAAGGAAGAAAGAAGTAAAATTGTCTCCATTTACAGATAATATTATATATAGAAAACCCTAAAGATTTCAACAACAAAAAATTGTTATATTTAATAAATTCAGTAAATTTTCAAAATATAAAATTAACATACAAAAATAAGTTTTGTTTATATACATTAACACTGAATTATCAAAAAAAAGAAATTAAGAAAGCAATCTAATTTGTAGTAGCATAAACATAATAAAATAGGAATAAACTTAAGTAATGTAAGAAATCTCTACAGTGAAAACTATAAAATCTTGATAAAAAATTGAAGAGGACACAAATAATTGGCAAGATATCTTGTATTCATGAGTTTGTAGAATTAATATTGTTAAAATGTACATACTACACAAGGTGATCTACTGATTTAATGTAATTTCTATCAAAATTCTAATGGTATTTTTCAGAAATAGAAAAAAAAAAAAACCCTAAAGTTTGTATGGAACAAAAAAGATTCTGAATAGCCAAAACATCTTGAGCAAAAGAGGAAGCATCACACTTTCTGAATTCAAAATATACTCCAAACTACAATAATCAAAGCAATATGGTACTGGCATAAAAATAAACACATAGGCCAGTCAAACAGTGTAATGAACCCAGAAATAAATCCACACATTTACAGTCTTTGACAAGGGTGTCAAGATCATACAATGGGAAATGATAATCTCTTCGATAAATAGTATTGGGAAGACTGGATATTTGCATGCAAAAGAATAAAATTGAACCCTTATCTCATACCATTTACAAAATTCAACTCAATATGGATTAAAGACTTAAACCTAAGACCCTAAACTATAAAACTTCTAGAAAAAAAGTAGGAAAAATGTTTCTTGATATTGTACTGGGCAATGATTTTTTTTTTTTATATGACCCCAAAGCACAGACAACAAAAGCAAAAATGGACAGCAGGATTGCATCAAACTAAAAAGCTTCTATACAGCAAAGGAAACAGTTGAATGATGAGATAATCTATAGAATTAGAGAAAATATTTGCATACCATACATCTGGTAAGGGGTTAAAATCCAACATATATAAGGAATTCAAACAATTCAATAGCAAAACAAAGCAAAACAAAACAACAAATAAAACCAAAAATCCACCCCCCCCAAAAAAGCAAAAAACAAAAACAAAAAAAAAAAAAAACCCCAAATGACCTGAATAAAAATTTTTTAAAAAAATATAAAAAAAAAAAATCAAACACATAACCAACAGGTATAAGAAAATGTGCTCAACATCATAATTATCAGAGAAATACAAATCAAAAATCACGATTAAAAAAATTGTTACTATATGATGTGATGGATGTATTAACTAACCTTATTTTAGTAATCATTTTGCAATATATACATATAAAACATCATTACATTGTATACCTGAAATGTGAACAATATGTCAATTTTATCTTAATAAATCTGGGAGGAAAACAATAAAACCACAATGAGCTATTGCCTCACACCTGATAGAATGGCTTTTATCAGTAAGAGAAGAGGGGTGTCTGGGTGGCTCAGTCAGTTAAGTGGCTGCCTTTGGCTCAGGTCATGATCTCAGGGTCCTGGGATCGAGCCCTGTGTTCGTCTCCCTGCTCAGGGGGAGTCTGCTTCTACCTCTCCCTCTGCCTCTCCCCCTGTTTGTGCTCTCTCTCTCTCTTTCTCTCTCTCTCAAATATATAAAAAAGAGAAAAAGAAAAGAGATAACAAGTGTTGGCAAAGATGTGGAGAAAAAGGAATCCTTGCACACTGTTGGTGGGCATGTGAATTGGTACAACCACTTATAGAAAACAGTATGAGTTTCTTCAAAATATTAAAAGTGAAATTCCCATATGATCCAGCAATCCCACTTCTGGGTATATATTCAGAGTAAATGAAATCAGCAGCTGGAAGACATACGTGCACTCTCATATTTATTGCAACATTATTCACTATAGCTAAGAAAAGAAAACCATCTAAGTGTTCATTGACATACGAATGAATATATATATATATATATATATATATATATACACACACACAAGACTTATTAATTCTTAAAAAGAAGGAAATCTTGCCATGAGACAACATGGATGAACCTCCAGGACATTATGTTATATGAAATAAGCCATAAAGACAAATACTGCATGACCTCACTTATGTGAAATCTAAGAAAGTTAAGCTCATAAAAGCAGAGAATGGAATGGTGGTTGCCAGGGGCTGGAGAATGGGGGAAATAGGAAGATGTTGGTCAAAGGGAACAAAGTTCCAGTTATGCAGAATGAATAATTTCTGGATATCTAACCACTAATCTATAGTTAATAATACTGTGTTGTATACTCAAAATTCGCTAAGAGAGGAGATCTTAAATGTTCTCACTATAAATACAAAAAAATATGGTAACTATGTAAGGTAATGGACATGTTAATTTCCTTGACTGTGGTAATCATTTTACAATGTATGCATTTATCAAAACATTGTGTTACACATTTTAAATATATGCAATTGTTATTTGTCAGTTATACCTCAATAAGCTAAAAAAAAATAAAAGTGCAATCAGAGGAAAAATTCCTACTCAAAAGGATATTTCATCTTTTCAATAATATTATGTGGCATAAGTCTGAAATATTTGCAATTCTTCAAAGGGAAAGATTAGGGACATTTCACAAAGTGTGTATTTTTGAAGAACTTGTCAAACATCAGTATGATTTAAAACAACAACAACACAATAAAAAAATTGAAGTAAAACTAGAAAACAGCCGGGGGGGCGGAGCAAGATGGCGGAGGAGTAAGAGACCTAGATTTCGTCTCCTCTCAGGAATTCAGCTGGATAGGGATCAAACCATTCTGAACACCTACAAACCCAACAGGAGATCGAAGAAAGGAATAGCAACAACTCTCTGAACAGAAAAGCGACCACTTTCTGGAAGGTAGGACATGCAGAGAAGTGAATCCAAGGCGATATTCAGGAGGATAGATGGCGGGGGAGGGGCCTCCGTCGGCCGCTTCTGGCAAGTGATAGAGCCGCGGAGCACAAAATCGGAAATTTTAAAAGTCTGCTCCACCGAGGGACGTCACTCTGGTGGCTAAGCGGGGGGTGGAACCCTCCGGGACAGTGTGGTCTCAGGACCCTCGGGGTCACAGAAAGACCGGGGGTGCCTGAGTGTGGCAGAGCTCCCAGGTATCGGAGCAGGGAAGCCGGCTGCAGAGGCGGAGCCCAGGCGCGGGCTCTCAGCTCGGGGTTGCCATAAACTGTGATCCACGGCACAGTCGGGCCCCTGCTCCTCCAGCAGGGACCCAACAAGCGGCAGATCCGGGGAGACTCACCTTCCTCCCCCGGGAGGAGCCACGCGGGAGTGCACCGCAGGGATCTGCTGGGTTTGGAGACTCCACCTGGGGTCGGGTGCCAGAGATAGAAACGCGCGGTCACAGGCCGGGTGAGCACGGAGTGCAGCCGGAGACCGGGGAGATGGGAGTGACTGACGGCTTTTCTCTGGGGGCTCACTGAGAAGCGGGGCCCCGAGTTCTCGGCTCCTCTGGGGCAGAGATTGGGAGGCCGCCATTTTCACTCTCCGCCTCCAAAGCTGTACGGAAAGCTCGCAGGGAACAAAAGCCCCAGAGAGCAAACCCGAGCAGATTACTTAGCTGGGAGGGGGCAAGGGCGGGGCAATTCTGCCTCCGGCAGAGACATTTGGAAACCACGGCAACAGGCCCCTCCTCAGAAGATCAGCGAGAACAGCCAGCCAAGACCAAGTTTACCGATCAATGAGAACGGCAAAACTCCAGCGCTAGGGGAATACTGCACATAAAATTCATGGCTTTTTTACCATGATTCTTTAGTCTTTCAAAGTTAATTTTTTTTTAACTGTCTTTTTTTCTTTTTGAATTTTTGTTTTTCCCTATTTCAACCATCTTATCAATCCCTTTTTTTAAAAAAACATTTTTATTTTTCATTTTTAGAGTCATATTCTATCCCTTCATAGTAGTTACTGTATTTTTGGCTTATATATATAGTTGTTCTCTCTTTAAAATTTTGAGATAGTTTCTTCTAACAGATTAAAATATACCCTAAATCTCTAGTATATGGTGTTTTCTATTCCCCTGCCTGATCACATCCTCCCCCTTTTTTTTTCTTTTTTCTTTTTTTAAATCCTCTTCTTTCTTTTTTCAAACAACTTCTTATCAATTCCTTTTATAAAATTTTTTATAATTTCCATCTTTACAGTCATATTCCATCCCTTCATCATATCAACCCTTATTTTTGTACATATATGTTTTTCTTTCTTTAAAATTTTGGGAGACACATTCTTCTAAAAGACCAAAATACACCCCAAATATAGTGTGTGGCACTGATCTATATACCAGCCTGATCATATTTGATCACATTCTGGTTTTTTTTTGTTGTTGTTGTTGTTTTGTTTTGTTTGTTTTTGTTTTTATCTTTTTCTTTTTCTTTTTTTTCTTTCTCTTTTTTCTCTCTTTCCCTTTCTTTTCCCACTGCTTCAGGTCTTTTCTGATTTGTTTAGAGTATATTTTCTGGGGACGTTTTACTCTGCTAGCATTTTGTTCTCTCACTAATCTATTCTCCTCTGCACAAAATGACAAGACGGAAAAAATCACCTCAACAAAAAGAACAAGAGGTAGTACCGACTGCCAGGGACCTACTCAATACGGACATTAGTACGATGTCAGATCTAGAGTTCAGAATCATCACTTTAAAGATACTAGCTGGGCTTGAAAAAAATATGGAAGTTATTAGAGAAACCCTTTCTGGAGAAGTAAAAGAACTAAAATCCAACCAAGTAGAAATCAAAAAGGCTATTAATGAGGTGCAATCAAAAATGGGGGCACTAACTGCTAGAATAAATGAGGCAGAAGAGAGAATCAGTAATGTAGAAGATGAAATGATGGAAAATAAAGAAGCTGAGAAAAAGAGAGATAAACAACTACTGGATCACGAGGGCAGAATTCGAGAGATAAGCGATACCATAAGACGAAACAACATTAGAATAATTGGGATCCCAGAAGAAGAAGAAAGAGAGAGAGGGGCAGAAGGTATAATGGAGCAAATTATAGCAGAGAACTTCCCTAATTTGGGGAAGGAAACAGGCATGAAAATCCAGGAAGCACAGAGAACCCCTCTCAAAATCAATAAAAATAGGTCAACACCCCGACATCTAATAGTAAAACTTACGAGTCTCATAGACAAAGAGAAAATCCTGAAAGTAGCTCGGGAGAAGAGATCTGTAACCTACAAGGGTAGAAACATTAGATTGGCAACAGACCTATCCACAGAGACCTGGCAGGCCAGAAAGGACTGGCAGGATATA
>NC_058419.1:22578635-22591556 GCF_002201575.2 Neomonachus schauinslandi | reverse complement strand
ATATGTTAAAAAAAAAAAAAAGAAGATAGTAGGAAGGGAGAAATGAAGGGGGGGAAATCATTGGGGGAGATGAACCATGAGAGACTATGGACTCTGAGAAACAAACTGAGGGTTCTAGAGGGGAGAGGCGTGGGGGGATGGGTTAGCCTGGTGATGGGTATTAAAGAAGGCACATATTGAATGGAGCACTGGGTGTTATATGCAAACAATGAATCATGGAACACTACATCAAAAATTAATGATGGGGGCGCCTGGGTGGCTCAGTCAATAAGCGTCTGCCTTAGGCTCAGGTCATGATTCCAGGTCCTGGGATTGAGCCCCGCATCAGGCTCCCTGCTCGGCAGGAGGCCTGCTTCTCCCTCTTCCACCCCCACTGCTTGTATCCCCTCTCTCTGTTTCTCTCTGTCAAATAAATAAATAAAATCTTAAAAAAAAAAAACAACTAATGATGTAATGTATGGTGATTAACATAACATAATAATAAAAAATAAAAATAAAAAAAGAATATCACATATAATTTTTCCTCTGGAACGACCATGAGATTTGCCTTGGCTGATGAAATATAAGTAGAAAAATTGTATACCAGTACTGAGGAAAAACTTAATGAAATGTTACATGTTTTGCCTTTTTCTCTTCTTCTTATATTACAGTGGACAACATTTTTCTACATAGCAGCTGATTTATCATACTGGACCCCATAATGTACATGATGGTGATATGGAACACAGCCCTTAGCTGTGTCATGATGGAAGAGATTGGTTGAGATTGGTTGTTGTTTGTTACTGCAGCATAACCATAAAAGACTCTTAACTATAGGAAACAAACTGAGGATTGCTGGAGGGGAGGTGGGTGGGAGGATGGGGTAAATGTGTGATGGACATTAAGGAAGGCACTTGATGTAATGAGCACTGGGTGTTATATGCAACTGATGAATCGCTAAACTCTACCTCTGAAACTAATAATATGCTATATGTTAATTATCTGATTGTAAACAAAATAATTAACATATAGAATAAAAAATAGTATCCTATCTTAAGTGATACAAGACATAGGTTTATTTACTTGGGTTACAACAAACTGTTCATGAATATAACTTCTTCAAGAAAATTAAACACTTTTTTGAAAATAAGGACTATGTTTTCCCCAATATCAGCAACCCTAAGTCAGTGACTCTTAGTTATATGTTTGAGAAAAAAAAAAAGTGAACACTTTAAAATGCATATTCTTGGTCTAAATCATCTTAAGACAATTTTCAACATCATAGAGTAGAGAAGAGGTGTTAGAAATTCTCTTTATTAGCTAAGATCTTGTTGAGTATTTTGGTATCCGTATTCATGAGGGATATTGGTCTGTAATTCTCCTTTTTGATGGGGTCTTTGCCTGGTTTTGGGATCAGGGTAATGCTGGCTTCATAGAACGAGTTTGGAAGTTTTCCTTCTGTTTCTATTTTTTGGAACAGCTTCAGTAGAATAGGTATGATTTCTTCTTTAAATGTTTGGTAGATTTCCCCTGGGAAGTCATCTGGCCCTGGACTTTTGTTTTTGGGGAGGTTTTTGATTACTGCTTCAATTTCCTTGCTGGTTTTGGTCTGTTCAGATTGTCTATTTCTTTCTGTTTCAGTATTGATAATTTGTAAGTTTATAGGAAGGCATCCATTTCTTTCAGGTTGCTTAATTTGTTGGCATAGAGTTGCTGGTAATAATTTCTAATAATTGTTGCTATTTCCTTGGTGTTAGTCATGATCTCTCCCTTTCCATTCATGATTTTATTAATTTGGATCCTTTCTCTTTCTTTTGGATAAGTTTGGCCAGTGGTTCATCAATCTTATTAATTCTTTCAAAGAACCAGCTTCTAGTTTCATTGATCTGTTCTACTGTTTTTCTGTTTTCTATTGCACTGATCTCTGCTCTAATCTTTATTATTTCTCCTCTCCTGCTTGGTTTAGGTTTTATTAGCTGTTCTTTCTCCAGCTCCTTTAGGTATAAGGTTAGCTTGTGCATTTGTTTTTTTTTTTAATTTTCTGAGAGAGGCATGGATGGCTATGTATTTCCCTCTTAGGACCGCCTTTGCAGTGCCCTATAGGTTTTGGCTGAAATGTATTTGTTCTCATTAGTTTCTATGAATTGTTTAAGTTCTTTAATCTCCTGGTTGAACCAGTCATTCTTTAGCAGGGTGCTCTTTAACTTCCAAGTGTTTGAGTTCCCTCTAATTTTTTATTTATTTATTTTTATTTTATTTTTATTTTTTTGTGCTTGAGTTCCACTTTCAAAGCATTGTGGTCTGATAATATGCAGGGAATAATCTCAAACTTTTGGTAATGGCTGAGACTTAATTTGTGACCCAGTATGTAGTCTATTTTGGAGAAAGTTCTGTGTGCATTCAAGAACAATGAGTATTCTGTTGTTTTAGGGTGAAATGTTCATATATATGAAGTCCATCTGGTCCAATATGTCATTCCAAGCTCTTGTTTCTTTGTTGGTCTTCTGCTTAGATGATTTATCCATTGTTAAAAGTGGCGTTTTGAGGTCTCTTATTATTAATGTATTATTGTCGATATGACTTTTTATTTTGGTTAACAGCTGGTTTATGTAGTTGGCTGCTCCCATGCTGTGGGCATAGATATTTACAACTGTTTGATTTTCTTGTTGGATAGACCCTTGAAGAATGATATGGTGTCCCTCTGGATCTCTTATTACAGTCTTCGGTTTAAATTCTAGTTTGTATGATATAAGAATTGCTACCCCAGCTTTCTTTTGAGTTCCTTTGGCATGATAAATGGTTCTCCATCCATTTCAGTTTGGAGTTGTCTTTAGGTTCAAAATGAGTCTCTTGAAAACAGCATATGGATGGGTCCTGTCTTTGTATCCAATCTGCAACCCTGTGCAATTTCATGAGAGCTTTTAGGCAATTCACATTGAGAGTTACTACTGAAAGATATGTATTTATTGACATCGTATTGTCTGTACAGTCCCTGTTTCTATGGATTGTATATTTCTGGTCTATATTACTCTTGGGGTCTTTCTTCTTTTATAGAATCCCCTGTAGTATTTCTTGCAGGACTGGCTTGGTGTTCACATATTCTTTCAGTTTGTGCCGATCCTGGAAGCTCTTTATCTCTCCATCTGTTCTGAATGACACCTTGCTGGATAAAGTATTCTTGGCTGCATGTTCTTTTCAACTGTAAATTAAAAGGATTATTCACCATAACCAAGTGGGTTTTATGCCTGGGATGTAAGGGTGGTTTAACATTCACAAATCAATCAATGTGATAGAACACATCAATAAAAGAAAAGACAAGAACCATATGGTCCTCTCAATAGATGCAGAAAAAGCATTTGACAAAATACAACATCTGTTCCTGATTAAAACTCTTCAGAGTATAGGGATAGAGGGAACAGTCCTCAATAACACAAAAACCATCATAGAAAAGCCCACAGTGAATATCATTATCAATGGGGGAAAGCTGAGAGCTTGTCCCTTAAGGTCAGGAACACGACAGGGATGCCTACTCTCACCCCTATTGTTCAACATAGTGTTAGAAGTCCTAGCCATAGCAATCAGACAACAAAAAGAAATAAAAGGCATCAAAATTGGCAAAGAAGAAGTCAAACTCCCCCTCTTCAAAGATGACATGGCACTCATGTGGAAAACCCTAAAGACTCCACCCCCAAATTACTAGTACTCATACAGCAATTAAGCAACATGGCGGGATATAAAATCAATGCACAGAAATCAGTTGTTTTTCTATATAACAATGTAACTATAGAAAGAGAAATTAAGGAATTGATTCCATTCACAATAGCAACAAAAACCATAAGATACCTAGGAATAAACATAACCAAAGAGGTAAATAATATATACTCTAGAAACTACAGAACACGTATGAAAGAAATTGAGGAAGACACAAAAAGATGGAAAAACATTCCATGCTCATGGATTGGAAAAATAAACATTGTTAAAATGTCTATCCTGCCCAGAGCAATTTACACTTTCAAAGCCATCCCTATTAATATACCACTGACATTTTTCAAGGAGCTGGAACAAACAATCCTAAAATTTGTATGGAACCAGAAGACTCTGATTTGCCAAAGAAATGATGAAAAAGAAAACCAAGGCTAGGGCATCACAATGCCTGACTTCAAGCTATATTACACAACTGTGATCACCAAAACAGCATGGTGTTGGCACAAAAACAGACACATAGACCAAAGGAACAGAATAGAGAACCCAGAAATGGACCCTCAACTCTATGGTCAACTAATCTTTGACAATTCAGGAAAAAAATATCCAATGGAAAAAAAGACAGTCCCTCCAATAAGTAGTGCTGGGAAAATTGGACAGCTACATATAGAAAAATGAAACTAGACCATTCCCTTACAACATACACAAAGATAAACTCAAAATGGATGAAAGACCTCAATGTGAGCCAGGAATCCATCAAAATCCTAGAGGAAAACACAGGCAGTAAACTCCTCAACATTGGCCACACCAACGTCTTTCAAGACACGTCTCTAACAAGGGAAACAAAGGCAAAAATGAACTTTTGGTACTTCATCAGGATAAAAAGCTTCTGCACAGCAAAGGAAAGAGTCATAAAACAAAGAGGCAACCCACAGAATGGGAGAGGATATTTGCAAATGACATTACAGATAAAGGGCTGATATCCAAGATCTGTAAAGAACTTTTCATACTCAACACTCAAAAAACAAATAACCCAGTCAAAAAAATGGGCAGAAGACATGAACAGACACTTCTCCAAAGCAGACATACAAATAGCTAACAGACACATGAAAAAATGCTCAACATCACTAGCCATCAGGGAAGCACAAATCAAAACCACAATGAGATACCACCTTACACTGATTAGAATGGCAAAAATTAACAAAACAGGAAACAACAAATGTTGACGAGGGTGTGGAGAAAGGGGAACCCTCTTACACTGTTGGTGGGAATGCAAGCTGGTACAGCCACTCTGGAAAACAGTATGGAGGTTCCACAAGACATTAAAAATAGAGCTACCGTATGACCCAGCAATTACACTACTAGGTATTTACCCCAAAGATACAGACATAGTAAAAAGAAGGGGCACATGCACCCCAATGTTCATAAGAAGGGGCACATGTATCCCAATGTTCATAGCAGCCACATTCAAGATCGCGAAACTGTAGAAGGAGCCGAGATGCCCTTCAACAAATGAATGGATAAAGAAGTGGTACATATGTACAATGGAATATTACTCAGCCATCAGAAAGGATGAATACTCACCATCTGCACTGACATGGATGGAACTGGAGGGGATTATGCTAAGTGAAGTAAGTCAAGCAGAGAAAGACAATTATGATATGGTTTCATTCATATGTGGAACATAAGCAATAGCACAGAAGACCATAGGGGAAAGGAGGGAAATCTGAAGGTGGAGAAATCAGAGAGGGAGAGGAACTATGAGATACTATGGACCCTGGGAAACAAACTGAGGACTTCAGAGGGTAGGGGTTTGGGGGAAGGGTGTAACAAGGTGATGGGTATAAAAGAGGGCACGTGTTGTGATGAGCAATTAGTGTTATATGTAACTAATGAATCATTGAACACTATATCAAAAACTAATGATGTACTATACAGTGGCTACCCGAACATAATAAGAAAAAAGAAATTCTATTTATTAAGATAATTCTAGTTCTTCAGAGTGTAAGAATATAAATTTTGGGAGGAGCAAGATGGTGGAGGAGTGGAGACCTAAATTTCTTCTGGTCCCAGGAATTCAGCTAGATAGCTATCAAACCATTCTGAACACCTACGAACTCAACAGAAGATCAAAGAAAATAGCAGCAACTCTTTGAACAGAGAACCGACCACTTTCTGGAAGGTAGGACGTGTGGAGAAGTGAATCTGAGGCTATATTTGGGAAGATAGACCGAGGGGAAAGGAAGCCTCCTTCAGCTGGCTACCGGCAATTGATAGAGCAGCAGAGCACAAAATCGGAACATTTAGAAGTCGGCTCTGCTGAGGGACGTTGCTCCAGTGGCTAAGCGGGGGTGGAACCCTCGCTGGGACAGTGTGGTCTCAGGACCATCGGAGTCACAGAAAGACCGGGGTGCCTGAGTGCAACAGAGCTCCCAGGTATTGGAGTGGGGAAGCCAGCTGCAAAGACAGAGCCAAGGAGTGGGCTCTCAGCATGGTGTTGCCAAAAACTGTGATCTGTGGCACAGTCAGGCCACTACTCCTCCAGCAGGGACCCAACAAGTGGCAGATCTGGGGAGACTCCCCTTCCACACCACACCAGGAGGAGTGGAGTGGGAGTGCACCACAAGAATCGGCTGGGTTTGGAGACTCCAAATGGGGTCCTATGCCAGAGATAGAAACACTCAGTCACAGGCCAGGAGAGCACGGAGTGCGGCCAGAGACCAGGGAGAAGGGAGTGATTGACTGTTTTTCTCTAGGATCTCACTGAGGAGTGGGGCCCTGAGTTCTCAGCTCCTCTGGGGCGGAGATTGGGAGGTGCCATTTTCACTCTCATCCTCCACAGCTGTATGGAAAGCTTGCAGGGAACAAAAGCTACTGAGAGCAAACCAGGGCAGATTAATTAGCCCAGCCACTGGCAAGGGCAGTGCAATTCTGCCTCCGGAAAAGACATTTGAGAACCACTGCAACAGGCCCCTCCCCCAGAAGATCAGCAACAACAGCCAGCCAAGACCAAGTTTACTGTTCAATGAGAATGGCAGAACTCCAGCACTAGGGGAATACAGCACATCAAATTCATGGCTTTTTTCCCCATGATTCTTTAGTCTTTCAAAGTTAATATTTTTAATTTTTTTTCTTTTTCTATTTTTTTTGAATTTTTCTTTTTCCTTTTTCAACCAACAACTTATTAATCCCTTTTTAAAAATCTTTTTTATTTTTCATTTTTAGAGTCATATTCTATCCCTTCATTGTAGTTAACCTTATTTTTGTATATATATAAGTTGTTCTCTCTTTAAAATTTTGGGGTACAGTTTCTTCTAACAGACCAAAATATACCATAAATCTCTGGGGTATGGCTTTGTTCTAGTCTTCTGCCTGATTACAGTCTCTCTCTTTTTTTTTTAATCTTCTTCTTTCTTTTTAAAACCAACTTCTTATCTTACCAGTTCCTTTTAAAAAATCTTTTATAATTTTCACCTTTACAGTCATATTCCATCCCTTCATTGTATTTACTCTTATTTTTGTCCATATATAAGTGTTTCTTTCTTTAAAATTTTGGGAGGCACGTTCTTCTAACAGACCAAAATATGCACCAAATCTAGTATGGGGCATTGATCTATGCACTAGCGTGATCATAGTTGATCATATTCTTTTTTTTTTTTCCTTTTCTTTTTCTTTCTTTTTACTTTTTTCTTTCTTTCCCTTTCTTTTACCTCATTTCAGGTCTCTTCTGATTTGTTTGGAGTATATTTTTCTGGAGTCATTGTTACCCTGTTAGCATTTTGTTCTTTCATTCATCTATTCTCCTCTGGACAAAATAACAAGATGGAAAAACCTCAAAAAAAGGAAAAAGAGGCAGTATTGACTGCCAGGGACCTAATCAATACAGATATTAGTAAGGTGTCAGAGCTAGAGTTCAGAATGACGATTATAAAGATACTAGCTGGGCTTGGAAAAAGCATGGAAGATACTAGAGAAACCCTTTCTGGAGAAATAAAAGAACTAAAATCTAACCAAGTCAAATTCAAAAGGCTATTAATGAAGTGCAATAAAAAATGGAGGCTCGGGACGCCTGGGTGGCTCGGTCAGTTGGGCGTCTGCCTTCGGCTCAGGTCATGATCCCAGGGTCCTGGGATCGAGTCCCGCATCGGGGTCCTTGCTCAGTAGGAAGCCTGCTTCTCCCTCTGCCTGCCTCTCTTCCTGCTTGTGCTCTGTCTCTCTCTGACAAATAAATAAATAAAAATCGTTAAAAAAATACATTAAAAAAATGGAAGCTCTCACTGCTAGGATAAATGAGGCAGAGGAGAGAATTAGTGAGTGATATAAAAGACCAAATGATGGAGAATAAAGAAGCTGAGAAAAAGAGAGATAAACAACTACTGGATCAGGAGGGCAGAATTCGAGACATAAGTGATATCATAAGATGAAACAATAGTAGAATAATTGGGATCCCAGAAGAAGAAGAAAGAGAGAGAGGGGCTGAAGGTATATTGGAGCAAATTATAGCAGTGAACTTCCCTAATTTGGGGAAGGAAACAGTCATCAAAATCCAGGAGGCACAGAGAACCCCCCTCAAAATCAATAAAAATAAGTCAATACCCTGAAATCTAATAATAAAACTTACAAGTCTCAGAGACAAAGAGAAAATGCTGAAAGCAGGTCAGGACAAGAGGTCTGTAACCTACAATGTTAGAAACATTAGATTGGCAGCAGACCTATCCACAGAGACATGGAAGGCCAGAAAGGACTGTCATGATATATTCAGAGCACTAAACGAGAAAAATATGCAGTCAAGAACACTATATCCAGCTAGGCTGTCACTGAAAATAGAAGAAGAGCTAAAAAGGATCCAGGACAAACAAAAACTAAAGGAATTTGTAAACACAAAACCAGCCCTACAAGAAATATTGAAAGGGGTCCTCTAAGCAAAGAGAGAGCCTAAAAGCAACATAGACCAGAAAGGAACAGAGGCAATATACAGTAACAGTCACCTTACAAGCAATACAATGGCACTAAATTCATATCTTTCAATAGTTACTCTGAATGTAAATGGGCTAAATGCCCCAATCAAAAGACACAGGCTATCAGATTGGATTAAAAAACAAGACCCATTGATATGCTGTCTGCAAGACACTCATTTTGGACCCTAAAACACCTCCAGATTGAAATTGAGGGTGTGGAAAACCATGTACCATGCTAATGGACACCAAAAGAAAGCTGGGGTGGCAATCCTTATATCAGACAAATTAGATTTTAAACCAAAGACTATAATAAGAGATGAGGAAGGACTCTATATCCTACTTAAAGGGTCTATCCAACAAGAAGATCTAACAATTGTAAATACCTATGCCCTTAGCTTGGGAGCAGCCAATTATATAAGCCAATTTATAACAAAAGCAAAGAAACATATCAACAACAATACAATAATAGTAGGGGACTTTAACACCTTCCTCACATTGGGCGCCTGGGTGGATCAGATGGTTAAGCATCTACCTTCGGCTCAGGTCATGATCCCAGGGTCCTGGGATCGAGTCCCGCATTGGGCTCCCTGCTCCGTGGGAGCCTGCTTCTCCCTCTGCTTCTCTCTCAGTCTCTCATGAATAAATAAATAAAATCTTAAAAAAAAAAAACACCTTCCTCACTGAAAAGGACAGATCATCTAAGGAAAAGATCAACAAGGAAATAAGGACTTTAAATGACACACTGGACCAAATGGACTTCACAGACATATTCAGAACATTCCATCTCAAAGCAACAGAATACACATTCTTCTCTAGTGCCCATGGAACATTCTTCAGAATAGATCACATCCTAGGCCACAAATCAGGTCTCAACTGGTATCAAAATTTGCGATCATTACCTGCATATTTTCGGACCACAATGCTTTGAAACTAGGACTCAATCACAAGAGGAAAGTTGGAAAGAACTCAATACATGGAGGCTAAAGAGCATCCTACTAAAGAATGAATGGGTCAATCAGGAAATTAAAGAAGAATTAAAAAAATTCATGGAAACAAATGAAAATGACAACACAACTGTTCAAAATCTTTGGGATGCAGCAAAGGTCGTCCTAAGGGGAAAGTATATAGCAATGTAAGCCTTTCTCAAGAAACAGGAAAGGTCTCAAATACACAACCTAACCCTACACTTAAAGGAGCTGAAGAACAGCAAATAAAGCCTAAAACTAGCAGAAGAAGAGAAATAATAAACATCAGAGGAGAAATCAATGAAATAGAACCCAACAGAACTATAGAACAGATTAACGAAACTAGGAGCTGGTTCTTTGAAAGAATTAATAAGATTGATAAACCCCTGGCCAGACTTATCAAAAAGAGAAGAGAAATTATCCGAATAAATAAAATCAGAAATGGAAGAGGAGACATCACAATGAACACCAAAGAAATACAAACAATTATAGGAACATATTATGAGCAACTATATGCAAGCAAATTAGATAATCAGGAAGAAATAGATGCATTCCTAGAGATGTATCAACTACCAAAACTGAACCAAGAAGAAATAGAAAACATGAACAGACCCATAACCACTAAGAAAATTGAAGCAGTCATCAAAAATCTCCCAACAAACAAAAGCCCAGGGCCAGATGGCTTCCCAGGGGAATTCTACCAAACATTTAAAGAAGAATTAATACCTATTCTTCTGAAACTGTTCCAAAAAAATAGAAATGGAAGGAAAATTTCCAAACTCATTTTATGAGGACAGCATTACCTTGATCCCAAAATCAAAGACCCCATCAAAAAGGAGAATTATAGACAAATATCCTTGATGACCATGGATGCCAAAATTCTCACCAAAATACTAGCCAATAGGATCCAACAGTACGTTAAAAGGATTATTCACTAGGACCAAGTGGGATTTATTCCTGGGCTGCAAGTTTGGTTCAACATCTGCAAATCAATCAATGTGATACAATACATTAATAAAAGATAGAACAAGAACCACATGATCCTCTCAATAGATGCAGAAAAAGCATTTGACAAAGTGCAGCATCCTTTCTTGATTAAAACTCTTCAGAGTATAGGGATAGAGGGTACATACCTCAATATCATAAAAGCCATCTATGAAAAACCCACAGCAAATATCATCTTCAATGGGGAAAATTGGGAGGTTTCCCCCTAAGTTCAGGAACATGGCAGGGATGTCCACTATCACTAGTGCTATTCAAAATAGTACTAGAATTCCTAGCCACAGCAATCAGACAACAAAAAGAAATGAAAAGCATCTGAATTGGCAAAGAAGTCAAACTCTCACTCTGTGCAGATGGTATGATACTTTATGTGGAAAACCCAAAATATTCCATCCCAAAACTGCTAGAACTCATACAGGAATTCAGTAAAGTGGCAGGATATAAAATCAATGCACAGAAATCAGTTGCATTTCTATGTACCAAGACAGAAGAAAGAGAAATTCAGGATTTAATCCCATTTACAATTGCACCCAAAACGATAAGATACCTAGGAATAAATCTAACCAAAGAGGCAAAGGATCTGTACTCAGAAAACTATAAAATACTCATAAAAGAAATTGAGGAAGACACAAAGAAATGGAAAAACGTTCCATGCTCATGGATTGGAAGAACAAATACTGTGAAGATGTCAATGCTACCTAGAGCAATCGACACATTTAATGCAATCTCTATCAAAATACCATCCACTTTTTTCAAAGAAATGGAACAAAGAATCTTAAAATTTGTATGGTACCAGAAAAGACCCTGCATAGCCAGAGGAATGTTGAAAAAGAATAGCAAAGCTGGTGGCATCACAATTCCTGACTTCAAGCTCTATTACAAAGCTGTCATCATCAAGACAGCATGGTACTGGCACAAAAACAGACACATAGATCAATGGAACAGAATAGAGAGCCCAGAAATGGACCCTCAACTCTATGGTCAACTCATCTTTGACAAAGCAGGAAAGAATGTCCAATGGAACAAAGACAGTCTCTTCAACAAATGGTGTTGGGAATATTGGACAGCCACATGCAGAAGAATGAAACTGGACCGTTTCCTTACACCACACACAAAAATAGACTGAAAATGGATGAAAGACCTAAATGTGAGACAGGAGTCCATCCAAATCCTAGAGGAGAACATAGGCAGCAACCTCTTCGACCTCAACCACAGCACCTTCTTCCTAGAAACATTGCCAAAGGCAAGGGAAGCAACAGCAAAAATGAACTATTGGGACTTCATCAAGATAAAAAGCTTTTGCACAACAAAAGAAACAGTCAACAAAACCAAAAGACAACCAACAGAATGAGAAAAGATATTTGCAAATGACATATCAGATAAAGGGCTAATATCCAAAATCTATAAAGAACTTATCAAACTCAACACCCAAAGAACAAAGAATCCAATCAAGAAATGGGCAGAAGACATGAACAGACATTTTTCCAAAGAAGACATCCAAATGGCTAACAGACACCTGAAAAAGTGCTCAACATCGCTCGGCATCAGGGAAATCCAAATCAAAACCTCAATGAGATACCACCTCACACCAGTCAGAATGGCTAAAATTAAGAAGTCAGGAAATAATAGATGTTGGTGAGGATGTGGATAAAGGGGAACCCTCCTACACTGTTGGGAATGCAAGCTGGTGCAGCCACTCTGGAAATCAGTATGGAGGTTCCTCAAAAAGTTGAAAATAGAGCTACCGTATGACCCAGGAATTGCACTACTGGGTATTTACCCCAAAGATTCAAATGTAGTGATCCAAAGGGGTATATGCACCCCAGTGTTTATAGCAGTGGTGTCCACAATAGCCAAACTACGGAAAGAGCCAAGATGTCCATCAACAGATGAATGGATATAGGGGTGCCTGGGTGGCTCAGTTGGTTACGCTTCTGCCTTCAGCTCAGGTCATGATCCCAGGGTCCTGGGATCGAGCCCTGCATCGGGCTCCCTGCTCAGTGGGGAGCCTGCTTCTCCCTCTCCCTCTATCTAATGCTCTGCCTGCTTGAGCTCTCTCTGTCAAATAAATAAATAAAACTAAAAAAAAAAAAGATGAATGGCTATAGAAGATGTGGTATATATAGAAAGAGCCAAGATGTCCATCAACAGATGAATGGCTATAGAAGATGTGGTATATATGGAAAGAGCCAAGATGTCCATCAACAGATGAATGGATATAGAAGATGTGATATATATATATATATATATATATATATATATATATACACACACACAATGGAATATTATGTAGCCATCAAAAAAAAAAAAAAAAA
>NC_058419.1:22575362-22578535 GCF_002201575.2 Neomonachus schauinslandi | reverse complement strand
AAAAAAAAAAAAAAAAAACGGAATCTTGCCATTTGCAATGACGTGGATGGAACTAGAGTGCATTATGCTAAGCGAAATAAGTCAATCAGAGAAAGACATGTATCATATGATCTCACTGATATGAAGAATTCTTAATCTCAGGAAACAAACTGAGAGTTGCTGGAGTTGTGGGTGATGGGAGTGATGGGGTGGCTTGGTGATAGACATTGGGAAGGGTATGTGCTATGGTGAGTGCTGTGAACTGTGTAAGACTGATGAGTCACAGAGCTGTACCTCTGAAACAGATAATACATTACATGTTAAAAAAAAGAAAAAACATAGTAGGAAGGGAAAAATGAAGGTGGGAGATCAGAGGGGGAGTCGAATCTCGAGAGACTATGGACTCTGAAAAACAAACTGAGGGTTCTAGAGTAGAGGGAAGCGGGGGGATGGGTTAGCCTGGTGATGGGTATTAAAGAGTGCACGTATTGAATGGAGCACTGGGTGTTATATGCAAACAATGAATCATGGAACACTACATTAAATAAATAAATAAATAAATAAATAAATAAATAAATAAATAAATAAATAAATAAAAGGAAAGAATACAAATTCTGTATAACCGCAATCAGTTAAATATTTTCCCAATTGACTTTTAGGAACTTATCTTTATTAAGACAATTTTTAAACTCTAGAGGGGGCAAGGTTGATATGGGTTCACTGAGATAAACCATGGCAAGTGATTATGTTGTTTTTGCTTTATTTCTTTTTTTCTTTAAAGAAAATGTGAGGTAGAAAGTTTAGTTTTATTTCTTCACAGTATTTACAAAATGCTATTTATTTGTTGTTTGTTGAGAAGATTTATAAATACAGAGAACAAACTTGTGGTTGCCAGAGGAGGGATGGGTGGAGGGATGGGTGAAATAGGTGAAGGTGATTAAGAGTACACTCATAATCAGGAGCAGTGAGTAATGTATAGAATTGTTGAATCATATTGTACACCCGACTCTAATGTAACACTGCATGTTGATTATACTTGAATAAAAAGTAAGAAATACCGTAATGGCAGAAGGGAAATTGCAAAATGGAAATTAAAACTGGACAGATGTACAGCTAAGTAGAAAGGTGAGGTTTAGTTGTTAATATTATTAACTGTTATCTGATTAAACTAATATAAGATTGATTCATTTTTTCCTGTTAACTATTACAGTCTATGGTTATTAGTTTCCAATCTAATGACAAATGTTAGAAATACCTGTCTAACAGTCACTCAAGTTCTAATGCAAAAATAGATTGAAGTAAAATAATGGAAAAAGATATTTGGTGCAAATAGTAGCATAAAGAGAGCTGGAGTGACTATGCTAATATCAAACAAAATGGACTTTAAGTAAAAAACAAAACTGTTACAAGAGACGAAGGAGTATATTATATATCAATAAGAGTCAATTATCAAGAAGATGTAACAATTATAAACTTATATGCACCAAATATTAGAGCCCCAAAATATATGAAGCAAACATTGACAGACTTGAAAGGAGAAATAAATAGCTCTACAAAAATATTTAGAGACTTCTATACTGTACTTTCAATAATGGATATAACAACCAAATATAAGATCAATAAGAGAATAGGGGAATTGAAGAATTAGAACATTATGAAACAGTTGAACAATATGAAACAATTAGACCTAACGGATATATATAGAACACTACACCCAAAAAAGCAGAATCTTCATTTTTCTCAGGTGCACATAAAACATTCCCCCAGATAATCAATATATTAGGCCAAAAAATAAGTCTTAATAAATTTTAAAAAGTTTGAAATTATACAATTTTTTCCAATCACAAGGAAATTAAACTAGAAATCAATAACAAAAATAAAACTGCAAAATTAACAAATATGAGAAAATTAAACAGTACACTCCTAAATAGTCATTAGATCAGAGAAGAAATCATAGGGAGTTAACATAACAAAATTTAAGGGATACAACAAAAACAATTCTGAGAGGTATATTGATAACTATGAACTTATACTTAAAAAAATAAAGGCCTCAAATCAATGACCTAATTTTACCCTTAAGGAACTAAGGGAAAAAAGAACAAACTAAACTCAAAGCTAGTAGGAGGAAGAAAATGATATAGATTAGAGCAGAGATAACTAAAAAGAATAGAAAAAAAGAGAAAATCAATAAAGTCAAAAACTGTTTCTTTAAAAACATCAACAAATTTGACAGACTGTTATTTGTATATACTAAAAAAGAAATAGAAGACTCAAATTGCTAAAATAAGAAATGAAAGTAGACATATTACTCCTGATTTTATAGAAAAAATATAAAAGACTATTATGAACAAATGTATGCTAAAAATAACGTGGAAGAAATGGGTAACATTTATTCATTTATTTCTTCTAGGTTATCCAATTTTTAGCATGCAAAAGCTCCAAACTTATTCATGAGTAAATAGAAAACCTGAATAAACCTATAACTAGTAAGGAGATGGAATTAATAATCAAAACCTCCCACCAAAGTAAGCTCAGGAACAGATGGCTTCACTGGTGAATTCTACCAAATATTAAAGAAGAATTAACACCAATTCTCCTCAGCTCTTCCAAAAATTGAAGAGGAGGGAATACACCCAAACTCATTTTATGAGGTCAACAGTATCCTGATGCCAAAGCCAGTTAAAGATACCAGAAGAAAAACAAAACAAAACAACAACAACAACAACAACAAAAAACGCTACAGTCCAATATTCCCAATGAATATTGATGAAAAGATCCTCAAAAAATACTAACAAACTGAAATCAGTAGCATATTGAAAGGATTATAGACCATGATCATTTGGGATTTATTCCCAAATGCAAGGATGATTCAACATATGAAAATCAAACAATGTAACACACCACATTAATAGAATGAGGTAAAAAACATGATTAGCTCAATTCATTTAAAAAACTAGATAAGGGCGCCTGGGTGGCTCAGTTGGTTAAGCGATTGCCTTCAGCTCAGGTCATGATCCTGGAGTCCCGGGATCGAGTCCCACATCGGGCTCCCTGCTCAGCGGGGGGTCTGCTTCTCCCTCTGATCCCCTTCCCTCTCGTGCTCTCTGTCTCTCATTCTCTCTCTCTCAAATAAGTAAATAAAATCTTTAAAAAAAAAAAAAAAAAAAAAAAAAAAAAAAAAAAAAAAAAAAAAA
>NC_058419.1:22561568-22575262 GCF_002201575.2 Neomonachus schauinslandi | reverse complement strand
TCATGATACACTCAATAAACTAAGAATAGAAGGATACTTAACCTGATAAAACCCAAGTGTGAAAAGCTCATAGCTAACAACATACTCAATATTGAAAGGCTGACAGCTTTCTCATAATATCAAAAACAAAACAAAAACACCACCAACAAAAAACAGACAAGGATCCTCACTTTTGCCATTGCTATTCAACATTGTATTGGAAGTACTATGTCAGAATTAGGCAAGAAAAAGAAATAGAAATAATCTAATTTAGAAAGGAAGGCAGAAAATTACCTATGTGCATACATGACATGATTGTATATATAGAAAACCCTAAAGATTCCACACACAAAAAACTGTTAGACCTAATAAACAAATACAAAACACTCAAAAATCAGTTGTATTTCGACATACTAACAAGGAGCAATTCAAAATGGAAATTAAGAAAACAATTTATTTACAATAGCATCAAAGGGAATAAAATACTTAGGAAAAAATTACTCAAGGAAGAAAAATACCTGTACACTGAAAACTACAAAAGGTTGAAAGAAGTTAAAGAAAGCATAAATAAATGGAAAAATCCTGTATTGGATTGGAAGAATTAATATTGTAAAGAATACACTATTCAAAGTGATTACTGTTGACTGAATTGTGTCCTCCCACCCAAACTCATATGTTGACGCTCAAGCCCCCAATATGACCACATTTTGAGATAAGACCTTTCAGAACATAATTAGGGTTAAATAAGTTCATAAGGGTGACACCCTGATACTATAGAATTAGTATCCTTATAAGAAGAGTTGCATGAGAGCTCACTTTCTCTTGACCTCACCCCCTCTCCATACACACACATGCACAGAGAAGAGGTCATGTGAACACACAGTGCAATAATGGCCACTTGTAGGCAAGAGAAGAGGCCTCAGAATAAAACCTACCTTTCTAGCACTTTGATTTTGGACTTCCAAGCATCTGAATTGTGAGAAATAAATTTCTGTTGCTTAAGCCACCCAATCCATGGCATTTTGTTATGGTTGTCTGAGCAGATTAAGATAATAATGTACAGATTCAGTACAATCCCTATCAAAATTTCAATGCCTTATTTGAAATAGAAAAACCCATACTAAAACTCAAATGAAATTGCAATGCACACTGAGTACCTAAACAATCATTTTGAATTGCTCCTTGTTAGTATGTCGAAATACAACTGATTTTTGAGTGTTTTGTATTTGTTTATTAGGTCTAACAGTTTTTTGTGTGTGGAATCTTTAGGGTTTTCTATATATACAATCATGTCATGTATGCACATAGGTAATTTTCTGCCTTCCTTTCTAAATTAGATTATTTCTATTTCTTTTTCTTGCCTAATTCTGACATAGTACTTCCAATACAATGTTGAATAGCAATGGCAAAAGAAGAACAAAGAGATCTCACAATTCCTGATTTCAAAACTCACTACAAAGCTATAGTAATCCAAACAGTGTGGTACTGGCATAAGTACATATATAGACCAATGAAGAAAAATAGATAACCCAGAAATCTACCCTCACATATATGCTTAATGGACTTTTTATAAAGATGCCAAGTCTTTTCAACAAATAGTGGTAAGAAAACTAAATATCAACATGTGAAATAAAATTGAGCCCTTACTTTACAACATATACAAAAACTAACTCAAAATTAAAGATCTAAATTTAAGAGATAAAACTATAAATGCCTAGAAGAAAACATAGGAGTAAAGCTTTATAATATTGGACTTCACAACATATTTTTTTTTAGCTATGGCACCAAAATAATAGGAAATGAAAGAAAAAAGAATAGATGAACTTGATTTCATCAAAATTAAAAATTTCTGTGCAAAAAAAGGACACTATCAAGAGTGAAAAGGAAACTTATAGAATAGACAAAAATACTTGGCAAGCATATATCTGATAAGGGATTAATCTGGAATATATAAAAACAACTCAATAAACAACTCAACTCAAAAACAAGCAAAGGACTTAAATTGACATTTCTCAAAATAAGATACGCTCATCATCCATAGGACTGGGGAAATACAAGTCAAAAGTAGTAGGAGATTGCACTTCATACCCACTAGGATGGATTATAAATACACACATACAAATCAAACAAAACAAAAAGTAAGAAATGTTTGCAAGGATGTGATAAAATTACACTTGTGCTTTACTGGTGGAAATGTAAAATGGTCCAGCAGTTGTGGAAAACAGTGTGGCTGTTCCTTAAAAATTAAATATAGAATTAGCATAGGATCCCAGCAATTCCACTTCTAGCTATGTATTTAAAATAGTTGAAAGCAGGAGCTCAAACATATACTTGTATCCCAATGTTCATAGCAGAACAAAAGTCAAAATGTGGAAACAATCCAAATGTCAACAAATGAATGGATTAAACAAAATGTGGTATATAGATACATACAATGGAATATTATCTGGTCTTAAAATTCTGTGTAACTCTGACACACTTTACAGCATGAATAAACCTTGTAAACATTATGCTAAGTGAAATAAGTCAGACACAAAATGACAAATATTTTATGATTCCACTTATATGAGATACATAGGATAGGCAAATTCATAGGGACAGAAAGAATATAAATTGCCAGGTACTGGGGAAAGGAAAATATGTGAGTTGTTATTTAATGGATACAGAATTTATGCTTGGGATGATGAAAATGTTTGGAAATGGATAGTGTTAATGGTCTTACAGGATTGTGACTGTGCTTGATGCCACTGTATAGTACACTAAAAATGGTTAAGAGTGCATTTTATGTTATGTCTATGTTCATAAAATAAAATAAAACATAAGGTTTCTGAATATTCAGGTTTTTAAAATTACTAATATTTAAAGGTAAACTATATTAATAAAATAATAATGTCAATTTAGAGGGAGGTATATAGTGAGACAGCACAATATTCTAGAATATGTTGTATCAACATTTTCACTAATCATTTAACCAGCAATCCTGAAATTTAAAGATGATATAGGGAACCAAAGTGAATATTTAGGATGTTATAATCATGGCTCAAATTTATCTTGTCAGGATAAAGTAACACTGAAAAGATGAAATTCATCAGGAATCTTATAATAAACTGCCCAAATTTAAAATGGTGGAAAATTTAAAAATCAGTGAGGGATTTAAGTCAATTTAAAATTTAAAATGAGTGTTAAATAAAAAACACATAAATACTATGAGCTATGGGATAATGCAGTTATTATAGATATTAACATTACACAATCTTGATACGTAGTCTAGCAGTGAAGGTCTACAAATGGTACTGATAGTATCAGTGAAGTCATCAGTCAATTAGAGAAGCAAGAGGAGTGAAACCCCAAATGTGGAATGGTAAAGAGGTATCTGATGAAGAAATCTTTGGGGACTCATTGCCTCAGTGGGTTAATGAATGTTATTGGCCAGTGGGACCAACAGTCAGAAAGAAGAGCTTAACAGAGCAGAGTAGAACAATGACAAGCTGGAACCCATTAACATTTGTCATCACATCTAGCAATTGCCTATCATAAGAGAATGATTGCTGTTACTTCTAAATCTCATGAAAATTCCTCTTTTGGTGAAAAATAACATCTATTTGACATTATCTCAATAGGCCACTGATACTCTGCTCAGTATTGTTGTTCATTATGTTTCACTTTGCAAAATTTCTATTAATCCGACTTTAAATTCATCATTTTTTTCTTCTATGGTGTCCAGTTGGCTGTTTATCTGAACATTTTTTCACTGCATATATTACATTTTTCAGTTCTAAAATTTTCATTTCTTCTTTTATGGAGTTTCCATATCACTCTTGATATATCTCATACATTCATACATTTTATCCATCTTTTAACTGTGAAGTCACTACTACGGATTCTAAAAAATGCACTGAGCAAACTATAGGTCACTGGTTTAACTATATTGTGTGGCCTTGTGGTTTTGTAGATTATGGAGTTCTCTCACTGACCTTATATCCAACATAAAATTTCCCCTGGTGAGAGACTGCTACATTTGATCTTGTCAGTGTCTGTTCTTGTTAATAAGTTCAGTCATGACTTCAGTTTTGGCTCAAATTTAAATTTAACTTTGGCAAGGTCCTGAAATATAAGCATAACTAAACTGTCCAATACTAGAACATCTTTATTTTATTTCAAGATTTGTTTCCACTACAATTTACTTAGCAAAATTCCCAGTGTGGGGTGGAGGATGGTTGGACTGCTAGGCTGAGCAATTTATTTTTGTGTTCAAGAATGTTTTTGTTTCTGGGGTGCCTGGGTGGCAAAGTCAGTTAAGCATCAAACTCTTGATTTCTGCTCTCAGCTGGTCATGGAGCCTGCTTAAGATTTTCTCTCTCCTTCTCCCTCTGCCTCTCCCCTTGGCCTGTGGGCTCTCTCTCTCCCCCTCAAAAAATATTAAAACATTAAATAAATGTTAAAAATAATGTTTTTTATTCCAATCCATTACACAAGCCTATACTGCAATTTTGAACTCTGTTTTTTTTCTCTACCTTGTAAAGTCTTTTTTAATATGTGGCACAACCACTAAGTCTACACACCCCTGAAACCCTAAATCTGTACTCAATCTAGACTATAATTGAGAAAAGCCACTACTTTTTTTCACATATGAGGGGCCCAGACCTCTGTGGAATTAAATTCATTAAGGCATTTTTGAATCTATTATTTTTAATAGAGTTAAAGAAAATATGGTTATTATCTTATCCATTATTATGCTTTACTGTGGCTGTGACTGGGTTTGGCATCCTTCCATAATATAAACCAAAGTAGAATTCCACCTTACCCATTCATGTTGATGCAAAAAAAAAAAAAAAAAATCCATGACGTAGTAACATATACAATTTAAGTATATATCAAAAGAATAATAGAGCATGACAAAGTAAAAATTCAAACATCAATTTCTGTATAATTCATTGCAACAATAAAAATATATTATTATATAAATCAATGCCAAAAAGCCTTTGATAAAAATCCCCTGACATTTCCAATAAAACATTCTAACTCAATTAGATATAAAGGGAACATGTTTAAAATTATAAAGTTACACAACAAAAAATAAACAAGCAAACTTTGTTCTAAAAGTTGAATTTCTGAAGCTATTTCCATTAATAAACAAGAATAACTTAGAAGTGCCCTCTATAACCACTATTATTTTAACCACTATTATTCAACATTAATTTGTAGATCTTACAAGTGCAGTTAGAAAATGCAATTCAACATTCTGTATAAATATTGGAAGAGAAGAAGCATAATTATTTTTATTTTCAGACAATTTGATTTTTCAACTGGAAAACCCAAGAAAGTATAGTGAAAAAGTATGAAAATAAAGATTAAAATATAGAATCCTTTAAATTTTTATATTTATAAAAACTAGTTGAAGACTGATGTGGAAAAATAGTCCATTCACAATAATGACAAAACCTAACATTACCAAAGATTAAATTTAACACAAAAAGTAGATCACTTTATGAAGTAAATTATAGTAGATTACATAAGGACACAAGAACAGAAAAACTTAAAACAAATATTCCACATTTGGAATATTTGGAAAACACAATAAAATAAAATTTTCCTTCTTCCTTTCTGAACATTAGAGAATTATTTTAAAATTAATATGAAAGAACATATATTTTAGAAAAGAAAAACATTTAAAGAGAGTACAAATATAGTCAACTGATCTTTGACAAAAGAGCAAAAACAATGCAATAGGAAAAGAATAAACTTTTCAACAAATGGTGATAGAACAATTGGATATATACAGGCAAAAAATAAATTTAGAAACAGATCTTAGACCTGTCACAAAAATTAACTCAAAATGGATCATATTCCTAAATTTTAAATGCCAAACTATAACACTCCTAGGAGATAAAATAGAAAACCTAGATGGCTTTGGGTATGATGAGGACTTTAAAAACAAGACCAAAAGCAAAATCCATGAAAAAAAGATACATTGAAATTCATTAAAAAGTTCAAAACTTCTGCTCTGTGAAAGACACTATTAAGAGAATGAAAATACAAGCTGCAAACTTGGAGAAAATGTTTGTAAGAGACACATCTGATAAAGGACTGCTACCCTAAATATACAAAGAACTATTAAAACTCAACAATAAGAAAACATACAACTCAATCTAAACAATGAGAAAGAAAAAGGTCTGAACAGACATATCTCCAAAGAAGATATACAACTGGCAAATAAACATATGAAAAGATGTTCAACATCATGTCTCATCAGGAAATTTCAGATTAAAACAACAGTGAGATACCACTATTCATCTACTAGAACATCTAAAATCCAGAACATTGGCAATCCCAAATGCTGGCAAAGACATGGAGCAAAAGGAACTAATTCATAATAATGGTACTAATAATATTACTAATTCATTGCTGGTGGAAATGCAAAATGGTACATCTTCAGGAGAATATTTTTGCAGTTTTTTACAAAATTACACATTTACCATATGATCCAGTGATCATATTACTTGGTATTTACTCAAATTAGTTGAAAATTTACACCCACACAAAAATCTGGACACAAATGTTTACAGCAACTTTATTTATAATTGTCAAAACTTATAAGCAACCAAGATGTACTTCAATAGATAAGTGGATAAACACACAGTGGCACATTCATACAAAGAAATATTATTCGAGGGCGGAGCAAGATGGCGGAGTAGTAGGAGACCTGGATTTCGTCTCCTCTCAGGAATTCATCTGGATAGGGACCAAACCATTCTGAACACCTACAAACTCAACAGGAGATTGAAGAAAAAAATAGCAACAACTCTCTCATCAGAAAAGCGACCACTTTCTGGAAGGTAGGATGCGTGGAGAAGTGAATCCGAGGCGATATTCGGGAGGATAGACAGCGGGGGAGGGGCCTCCATCGGCCGCTTCTGGCAAGTGATAGAACCACGGAGCACAAAATCAGAACTTTTAAAAGTCTGCTCCACTGAGGGACATCACTCTGGTGGCTAAGGGGGGGGGGTGGAACCCTCCGGGACAGTGTGGTCTCAGGACCCTCGGGGTCACAGAAAGGCCGGGGGTGCCTGAGTGTGGCAGAGCTCCCAGGTAACGGAGCAGGGAAGCCGGCTGCAGAGGCGGAGCCCAGGCACGGGCTTTCAGCTCGGGGTTGCCATAAACCATGATCCGCGGCACAGTCGGGCCACTGCTCCTCCAGCAGGGACCCAAAAAGCGGCAGATCCGGGGAGACTCACCTTCCTCCCCCGGGAGGACCCGCGCGGGAGTGCACCGCAGGGATCTGCTGGGTTTGGAGACTCCACCCGGGGTCGGGTGCTGGAGATAGAAACGCGCGGTCACAGGCCGGGTGAGCAAGGAGTGCGGCCGGAGACCGGGGAGACGGGAGTGACTGACGGCTTTTCTCTGTGGGCGCACTGAGGAGCGGGACCCCGAGTTCTTATCTCCTCCGGGGCGGAGATTGGGAGGCCGCCATTTTCACTCTCCGCCTCCAAAGCTGTATGGAAAGCTCGCAGGGAACAAAAGCCCCAGAGAGCAAACCCGAGCAGATTACTTAGCCAGGAGGGGGCAAGGGCGGGGCAATTCCGCCTCCGGCAGAGACATTTGGAAACCACGGCAACAGGCCCCTCCCCAGAAGATCAGCGAGAACAGCCAGCCAAGACCAAGTTTACCGATCAATGAGAATGGCAGAACTCCAGCGCTAGGGGAATACTGCACATAGAATTCATGGCTTTTTTACCATGATTCTTTAGTCTTTCAAAGTTAATTTTTTTTAACTGTCTTTTTTTCTTTTTTTTTTTGAATTTTTCTTTTTCCCTTTTTCAACCAACATCTTATCAATCCCTTTTTTTAAAAAAAACATTTTTATTTTTCATTTTTAGAGTCATATTCTATCCCTTCATAGTAGTTACCCGTATTTTTGGCTTATATATATAAGTTGTTCTCTCTTTAAAATTTTGAGATAGTTTCTTCTAACAGATTAAAATATACCCTAAATCTCTAGTATATGATGTTTTCTATTCCCCTGCCTGATCACATCCTCTCCCTTTTTTTTCTTTTTTCTTTTTTTAAATCCTCTTCTTTCTTTTTTCAAACAACTTCTTATCAATTCCTTTTATAAAATTTTTTATAATTTCCACCTTTACAGTCATATTCCATCCCTTCATCATATCAACCCTTATTTTTGTACATATATAAGTTTTTCTTTCTTTAAAATTTTGGGAGGCACGTTCTTCTAAAAGACCAAAATACACCCCAAATCTAGTGTGTGGCACTGATCTATATACCAGCCTGATCATATTTGATCACATGCTGTTTTTTTGTTGTTGTTGTTGTTTTGCTTTGTTTGTTTTTGTTTTTATCTTTATCTTTTTCTTTTTCTTTTTTTTCTTTTTCTTTTTTCTCTCTTTCCCTTTCTTTTCCCACTGCTTCAGGTGTTTTCTGATTTGTTTAGAGTATATTTTCTGGGGACGTTGTTACCCTGCTGGCATTTTGTTCTCTCATTAATCTATTCTCCTCTGCACAAAAGGACAAGATGGAAAAAATCACCTCAACAAAAAGAACAAGAGGTAGTACCGACTGCCAGGGACCTACTGAATACGGACATTAGTACGATGTCAGATCTAGAGTTCAGAACCATCACTTTAAAGATACTAGCTGGGCTTGAAAAAAATATGGAAGTTATTAGAGAAACCCTTCCTGGAGAAGTAAAAGAACTAAAATCCAACCAAGTCGAAATCAAAAAGGCTATTAATGAGGTGCAATCAAAAATGGGGTCGCTGGGTGCCTGGGTGGCTCAGTTGGTTAAGCGACTGCCTTCGGCTCAGGTCATGATCCTTGAGTCCCGGGATCGAGTCCCACATCGGGCTCCCTGCTCGGCAGAGAGCCTGCTTCTTCCTCTGACCCTCCCCCTCTCATGTGCTCTCTGTCTCTCTCATTCTCTCTGTCTCAAATAAATAAATAAAAACTTTAAAAAAAAATGGGGGCACTAACTGCTAGAATAAATGAGACAAAAGAGAGAATCAGTAATATAGAGGATGAAATGATGGAAAATAAAGAAGCTGAGAAAAAGAGAGATAAACAACTACTGGATCACGAGGGCAGAATTCGAGAGATAAGCGATACCATAAGATGAAACAACATTAGAATAATTGGGATCCCAGAAGAAGAAGAAAGAGAGGGGGGGCAGAAGGTATAATGGAGCAAATTATAGCAGAGAACTTCCCTAATTTGGGGAAGGAAACAGGCATGAAAATCCAGGAAGCACAGAGAACCCCTCTCAAAATCAATAAAAATAGGTCAACACACCGACATCTAATAGTAAAACTTATGAGTCTCATAGACAAAGAGAAAATCCTGAAAGCAGCTCGGGAGAAGAGAGACGTAACCTACAATGGTAGAAACATTAGAGTGGCAACAGACCTATCCACAGAGACCTGGCATGCCAGAAAGGACTGGCAGGATATATTCAGAGCACTAAATGAGAAAAATATGCAGCCAAGAATACTATATCCAGCTAGGCTGTCATTGAAAATTGAAGGAGAAATAAAAAGCTTCCAGGACAAACTAATCTAAAGGAATTTGCAAAAACAGAACCAGCCCTACAGGAAATCTTGAAAGGGGTCCTCTAAGCAAAGAGAGAGCCTAAAAGCAACATAGACCAGAAAGGAACACAGACAATATACGGTAACAGTCACCTTACAGGCACTACAATGGCACTAAATTCCTATGTTTCAATAGTTACCCTAAATGTAAATGGGCTAAATGCCCCAATCAAAAGACACAGGCTATCAGATTGGATTAAAAAACAAGACCCATCGATATGCTATCTGCAAGAGACTCATTTTAAAACCAAAGACACCCCCAGATTGAAAGTGGGGGGGTGGAAAACCATTTACCATGCTAATGGACACCAAAAGAAAGCTGGGGTGGCAATCCTTATATCAGACAAATTAGATTTTAAACCAAAGACTGTAATAAGAGATGAGGAAGGACATTATATCCTACTTAAAGGATCTATCCAACAAGAAGATCTAACAATTGTAAATATCTATGCCCCTAACATGGGAGCAGCCAATTATATAAGGCAATTAATAACAAAAGCAAAGAAACACATCGACAACAATACAATAATAGTGGGGGACCTTAACACCCCCCTCACTGAAATGGACAGATCGTCTAAGCAAAAGATCAACAAGGAAATAAAGACTTTAAATGACACACTGGACCAAATGGACTTCACAGACATATTCAGAACATTCCATCCCAAAGCAACGGAATACACATTCTTCTCTAGTGCCCATGGAACATTCTCCAGAATAGATCACATCCTAGGTCATAAATCAGGTCTCAACCAGTACCAAAAGATTGGGTTCATTCCCTGCCTATTTTCAGACCACAATGCTTTGAAACTAGAACTCAATCACAAGAGGAAAGTCAGAAAGAACCCAAATACATGGAGGCTAAAGAGCATCCTACTGAAGAATGAATGGGTCAACCAGGAAATTAAAGAAGAATTAAAAAAATTCATGGAAACCAATGAAAATGAAAACACAACTATTCAAAATCTTTGGGATGCAGCAAAGGCAGTCCTAAGAGGAAAGTATATAGCAATACAAGCCTTTCTCAAGAAACAAGAAAGGTCTCAAGTACACAACCTTACCCTACACCTAAAGGAGTGGGAGAAAGAACAGCAAATAAAGCCTAAACCCAGCAGGAGAAGAGAAATAATAAAGATCAGAGCAGAAATCAATGAAATAGAAACCAAAAGACCAGTAGAACAGATCAACGAAACTAGGAGCTGGTTCTTTGAAAGAATTAACAAGATTGATAAACCCCTGGCCAGACTTATCAAAAAGAGAAGAGAAATGACCCAAATCAACAAAATCATGAATGAAAGAGGAGAGATCACAACCAACACCAAAGAAATACAAACAATTATAAGAACATATTATGAGCAACTCTATGCCAGCAAATTAGATAACCTGGAAGAAATGGAGGCATTCCTAGAGATGTATCAACTACCAAAACTGAAGCAGGAAGAAATAGAAAACCTGAACAGACCTATAACCACTAAGGAAGTTGAAGCAGTCATCAAAAATCTCCCAAAAAACAAAAGCCCAGGGCCAGATGGCTTCCCAGGGGAATTCTAGCAAACATTTAAAGAAGAATTAATACCTGTTCTTCTGAAATTGTTCCAAAAAATAGAAATGGAAGGAAAACTTCCAAACTCATTTTATGAGGCCAGCATTACCTTGATCCCAAAACCAGACAAAGACCCCATCAAAAAGGAGAATTACAGACCCATATCCCTGATGAACATGGATGCAAAAATTCTCACCAAAATACTAGCCAATAGGATCCAACAGTACATTAAAAGGACTATTCACCACGACCAAGTGGGATTTATCCCTGGGCTGCCAGGTTGGTTCAACATCATCAAATCAATCAATGTGATACAATACATTAACAAAAGAAAGAACAAGAACTGTATGATCCTCTCAATAGATGCAGAAAAAGCTTTTGACAAAGTACAGCATCCTTTCTTGATCAAAACTCTTCAGAGTATAGGGATCGAGGGTACATACCTCAATATCATAAAAGCCATCTATGAAAAACCTACAGCGAATATCATTCTCAATGGGGAAAAACTGAGAGCTTTCCCCCTAAGGTCAGGAACGCGGCAGGGATGTCCACTATCACCACTGCTATTCAACATAGTACTGGAAGTCCTAGCCACAGCAATCAGACAACAAAAAGAAATAAAAGGCATCCAAATTGGCAAAGAAGAAGTCAAACTCTCACTCTTTGCAGATGATATGATACTTTATGTGGAAAAACCAAAAGACTCCACCCCAAAACTGCTAGAACTCCTACAGGAATTCAGTCAAGTGGCAGGATATAAAATCAATGCACAGAAGTCAGTGGCATTCCTATACACCAACAACAAGACAGAAGAAAGAGAAATTAAGGAGTCGATCCCATTTACAATTGCACCCCAAACCATAAGATTCCTAGGAATAAATCTAACCAAAGAGACAAAGGATCTTTACTCAGAAAACTATAAAATACTCATGAAAGAAATTGAGGAAGACACAAAGATATGGAAAAACATCCCATGCTCATGGATCGGAAGAACAAATATTGTGAAGATGTCAATGCTACCTAGAGCAATCTACACATTCAATGCAATCCCAATCAAAATACCATCCACTTTTTTAAAGAAATGGAACAAAGAATCCTAAAATTTGTATGGAACCAGAAAAGACCCCGCATAGCCAGAGGAATGTTGAAAAAGAAAAGCAAAGCCGGCGGCATCACAATTCCGGACTTCCAGCTCTATTACAAAGCTGTCATCATCAAGACAGAATGGTACTGGCACAAAAACAGACACATAGATCAATGGAACAGAATAGAGAGCCCAGAAATGGACCCTCAACTCTATGGTCAACTCATCTTTGACAAAGCAGGAAAGAATGTCCAATGGAACAAAGACAGTCTCTTCAACAAATGGTGTTGGGAAAATTGGATAGCCGCATGCAGAAGAATGAAACTGGACCATTTCCTTACACCACACACAAAAATAGACTCCAAATGGTTGAAAGACCTCAATGTGAGACAGGAGTCCATCAAAATCCTAATGGAGAACACAGGCAGCAACCTCTTTGACCTCAGCCGAAGCAACTTCTTCCTAGAAACATCGCCAAAGGCAAGGGAAGCAAGGGCAAAAATGAACTATTGGGACTTCATCAAGATAAAAAGCTTTTGCAAAGCAAAGGAAACAGTCAACAAAACCAAAAGACAACCAACGGAATGGGAGAAGATATTTGCAAATGACATATCAGATAAAGGGCTAGTATCCAAAATCTATAAAGAACTCATCAAACTCAACACCCAAAGAACAAAGAATCCAATCAAGAAATGGGCAGAAGACATGAACAGACATTTTTCCAAAGAAGACATCCAAATGGCCAACAGACACATGAAAAAGTGCTCAATATCGCTCGGCATCAGGGAAATCCAAATCAAAACCTCAATGAGATACCACCTCACACCAGTCAGAATGGCTAAAATTAACAAGTCAGGAAACGACAGATGTTGGCGGGGATGCGGAGAAAGGGGAACCCTCCTACACTGTTGGTGGGAATGCAAGCTGGTGCAGCCACTCTGGAAAACAGTATGGAGGTTCCTCAAAAAGTTGAAAATAGAGCTACCATATGATCCAGCAATTGCACTACTGGGTATTTACCCCAAAGATACAAAAGTAGGGATCCGAAGGGGTACGTGCACCCCGATGTTTATAGCAGCAATGTCCACAATAGCCAAACTGTGGAAAGAGCCAAGATGTCCATCAACAGATGAATGGATAAAGAAGAGGTGGTATATATATACAATGGAATATTATGCAGCCATCAAAAGGAATGAGATCTTGCCATTTGCAACGACGTGGATGGAACTGGAGGGTATTATGTTGAGTGAAATAAGTCAAACAGAGAAAGACATGTATCATATGATCTCACTGATATGAGGAATTCTTAATTGCAGGAAACAAACTGAGGGTTGCTGGAGTGGGGGGTGGGGTGGGAGGGATGGGGTGACTGGGTGATAGACACTGGGGAGGGTATGTGCTCTGGTAAGTGCTGTGAATTGTGCAAGACTGTTGAATCTCAGATCTCTACCTCTGAAACAAATAATGCAATATATGTTAAAAAAAAAAAAAA